>NC_051224.1:4690000-4990000 GCF_015220715.1 Pygocentrus nattereri
GGCGTTCGGACTTTAAGATAAATTTACCTCCCAGAGCATTATTCTTTGCAGTGCACAAACAAACCATGCTGAAATTTTGGAAGGTGGTCTGAATTCGGTTCATTTGTGGATCAGTTTATAGGGGTTTGCATTCATTTGGCGTGTTGGCATATGTGCAGAAGACTGACTGAACAGACTGGGACCCACCTATGACCTGAACCGATTTAAATGTGAAAATGACCTATGAGAACTCAGCCTAGTTTAACGAAGCAACCACATGGGACAGTCACAAAAAGTATGAAACGCAGTGAGTTATGACCGAATATTAAATGTGGTGAAACAGGGCAGTCTGAGACCAGGGCAAGAGTCTCACAGCAGGAATGCTGACCTTAAATGTTTGCTTTTGTGGCTTGGCCTGATAACAGTAACCATACGATTAGTAAACTGAACACACCCAGTGAAGGAAAGGAAACTATGCTCATGTATGAATAAAATGAGACTACACCTACCCCGTTCACTCCTGCCTGATGGTGAAGAGTACACAGAGTCTTTGGGGGTGCACAAGGCAGGTGAACCTACATCAAGCCAGAAAACATAACCCAGTGAGCATGCCACATATAAAAATAACACTGATCTCTGAGCTTACACACTAAAGATACTGTATTATTTTTATCCAGTAAAGTAAAATCTCTGTGAATTTACCTTAATAGTGCGATCAGAGGAGCATGTGTAGAGGGTGCCAGGTGAGTGATGGACGCCTGTCACCAGTAAACTGTGGCCCACATTGAACTGAGCTATAGACTTAAAGTAGCCGTCGTTCATGGAAAAGGTGTGGACAAGTCCATGATTATCGCCTGCCCACACCTCTCGCCCGCTGTATGACATGGACAGCAAGTAGGACTTCAGCTAAAGAGAGGGACAGATCAAGAATACAGTATTACGCCAAAACAGATCAGCATGATGAAGTTGCTTCAATACTAAAAGAGAAATTTAGCAAAAAATCTAGTTACCCTGATGACAAACGTAAGCAATCAACCAACACATGTTTGTTGTCTGGAGTTTGCTTCCCTAAGTTTTGGCTAATGGTTAATAGGATAATATAGCTAACAAGAAATGGAAGATTATACCCAACACATTAGCATCATGCAGTTCTGTGCCAGTAACACTATTCTATTTGGGTGACTTTGTGGAAAATAACTGTGGTAAACGTTTTAAATGGGATTAGGGGGGAACTTTTGGTGGAACTTTCGGTGGTCATCTTTAGTTAGGTCACAAAACTAGTAAAAAAAAGTTCAACAAGTTGTTAAATGATCTACAGCGGATTTGTGTGGTTTCTGACACGGTTTTCCACAAAAATGGACAAACGTACATCTGTTTTTCGCAATATCTCACACTTTTCCAAGCTTCCTTTAGTTTATTTTTAGACATCAAACATGCTTTGGCTGATTGATTCCATCTGGCTAAGGGGAAAATGCATTCATTCAATCTGGAAGTTTTTAAGAATGGGATCTATTGCCATTTTTATTTGTGGTGCATTGAGTTTGTGGGTTTGTGGGTGCATACCTGTACTTTCTGCAGTAGTCTCCCGGCTCTGCGATCAAACACTGCCACTGTGTTGTCTTTGCTGCCAGAGAGAATGTACTGTTCATCAGAAGCCAGGCACAGTACCGCGTCACCATGGAGACGAAGGCTCTTGACCAGAGGCTCCGCGGCTATGGCAGAGATAGATCATTAATGAAAACGTCCGAGATGACATTAAGGATAGACATTACAGGAGGTCACATAACTGATGACGGTCTAAAACTTCAATCCTTTTTTCTAAAAAAAATCAAATCAGATCAAAATGTAAGCTTCTAGACTGCTGCCATTACTGTTATGACTTCTGTCCATTTTTATAGAGGACAGTCAGCCTTACAGTGCCAGAAGTCAATAAGAAAGTCTGTTTGAGATTACTAAACAACTTGGCAACTTGATATTAAACTAGGTACAAGCTTACATTACTTGTTTTCTAAATCATCCTCTATAACTGACATACAGTGTTTAAAAGTAGTTTTAGGACACTGCAATCATTATGACTTATCAACCAACACTGAGTTGAAATGAGCAATGAAGAAAAGAAAAGGAAAAATGAAGAAACATTGATTGCATTGATTAAAGTCCCCATTTTAATTCCAAACAAATGTTAACACACTAACCCAAACGCATACACGTTTAAACCAGAGGCGTAAAGTGAAAATCCAACATTCTTGGTTGAGCATCAGCTGTGCTCCATGCCTAAAAAGACTTCAAGCTGTCATCCAAAAAAGGATATGCAACAAAATACTACTACAAAACAACTACTTAAAATACTCAGTACTGACATGCACTGGAAAGATACACTGATCATTGTCCTGCTAATGTTTCAGTACTTCTACTTGCCATAAATTTTCAGTTAATCGTTCGGATGATTTTAATTCTCATTTAGTAAACCTGGTCATTATAGCTTTCTGATGGATCCACATAAATAGGTAATGAATTTATATTGTAAAGTATATATAAACAAGATATAAATTATATTCAGGGAAGCCAGTATTACTTTTGAGCACTGTATATGTGATGTGCTAAGTGCATTTCAACAGTAAGACCTAACTAGTATGTGTTAGTACAGTCAGTACTAACTGTAGTATGTGAAACAAATTTCAGATATCAAACGTGATGGCTGACCGACGAATTTCAGGGTAACAGGGAAAGTGTATGACTGTGTAAGACCATCATACTAACACAAAGGAGAAAAACTACATTGCAAAAGCAGACATCATATGTAAAGATCCTTTTAAACACTAACCTCTGGTATCATAAATGCTGACTTTCTGGTCATGCGAACCAGCTAGCAGTGTATCTGCCTGGCAGGAGAGGCACAGCACGGCGGCTCGGCCACGGATCAGCCCCCGCTCGGTGCCCCCGGCCTCCAGATCCCACAGACGTACCGTGCTGTCGAAAGAGCCTGAGGCCAGGAGAGGTCCGTTGGCCGCCAGGCACCACACCCAACCCCGGTGTGTGCTGAAGAGGCCACGACCCCCCAGCGTGCGCAGAAGTACCCCCCTGGGGCCCCTGCGCAAGTCCCATAGATTGACGTTGCGATCCCTGGAGCCGGAGGCACACACTACGCCCTCACCGCCCACCAGCAGGACGGAGTTGACATCTGCGATGTGACCTGATGGAAGAGTGATGTGCTCCAAGGCTGGGGGAGGGCTGGGTGATCGGTCAGGTGGGGGGGCAGTAACTGCACCTTCATCTGCACCTGAGTAATAAACCCATAATATTAATGATCAATCAAATCAATATTTTTTTCCAATATTGATGATAAAGCATTTTTTTTCTCAATAAAATGATGGTGTTGTTATGATTTTCAATTTGAGTGTTAGTGAATTTTGAACAGTTGACATCGAACTTTGTTGTACTAGTTAGCTAGCTGTTGCAGTACTCAGGTGTGGTTTTGGTCTTAAGACCACATTAAGATTAATGTTCTCAGTCTCACTCATTTGGACTCAGTCTTGTCTCTGTCTCAGAGTAAGGTGGACTTGGAAATTGTTCTCAAAATCAGCTATGTGCAATCCCTCCATCTGAAACAACTGAAAATTGAATTTTTTTACCGACTTCAAACAATACCTTCAAATAGTCATTACATGTTATTAAAAATCTTTTGACTGTTAGTTGATCTAACTGATCCTTTCCACAAGAGCATAAACCCAGTTGATAGTTGTTTGTTTATGTTTTTGGTTCCAAAATTAAAACATTCCCTGGGTGCAGATCAGGTCCTGTTATTAGTACTGTGTTTTCATTTTATAATAAAACTGGATTTATGCTGTTTGATTTGTATTCTGTTGACTTTAGGTGGTGACTTATGAATGAGTTTTAAGGTGGGGCAGAGAATATACGCATATTACACATATTACTCACAAATCTTCTGAATAAATGTTAATGCGTTCTCTGTCTTGCTGTGGAATAGACTATTACTAAGTGTAAGTCGTGACTTGGACTTGATGCCTTTCATGGTCTTGAATACTAGTATTAGCTGCGCCTTTTAATTACTAAAAGGGGTAGCCAAGACAGAGATTTATGAGTTAGCTACCTGGCTGTTTTCAGCGTTGAAATTATGAAGAGTATTAGTGTCTTGGAATAGAAGAAGACTACAGCACAGTAAAGCCCTCATGTACTCTGCAGTCTGAAATGCGTTTGGTTTTTATCAGATTTAATACACAGCAACAAGAATAAGGGGGGGATCATATCGGTATCAGCAGGCAACTGATTGATTAAATTTGATGATGCCATTGTGGTATCCAGGAAGAGCAGGGCCATTTCCCCAAAGCATCTAAGCATTAAGACCAGTTTAGCTAATAGCCAGTGTTTAAGGAGATGCTTACTTTATCATTTAAGAATAATCTTTGGGAAACCCAGCCCTGAACATTTTGGTGATGCTGTGCTAAAAATGTCTGCGTTTTATTAATTTTATTCCATGTATAATCATGCCCAAGTGTTATTCAGTCTCAACTGTATATTTTATAAGTGTATATGTATTGGCATCAATAGAGATGTTTGTGAAATATATTGTATATTGGCATCCGACCAGAATTCTCATATTGGTGCATCCCTTAACAAGCCTTTCACTTTCTTCAGGATTCAAAAAAGGTTCTTCTCAACTCTATTAGGATTTGTTTTATATGGGGAGGGTAATGTGGTGTATTTCAGTGATTTTTGCTCCACTTGAATGTGTCAAGTAAGTAATTGTCTCAGACTGCACGCTCCTGTGTCAGTAAAGATTCTAGGGCCTTTGATTTTCCTTAAAACAACCTGCAAAAATGATCCCACGTTATATTAATCCCAACAATTGACATGTTGGTAAAAATGGTCATCATTTTCTGTGGAAAAGGAGTTTGGTAATTCTAGAAGCAAAAAAATTGACTTGTGTTCTTTATGGGTAACAAAGACCTACCTCAATGACTCTGAGCATTAAAACATAGAAAAATAAAGAAAAAAAAGTGGTGACAGCCCTACAACACACTTTTTGAATTTAGAATTGCACAAATATAAAAAAAAAAATAAATACATAAAAAATTGCCCATGACTTTTGGTCACAATGCCTACCTTCATCCATCATATCCTCAAGATTGTCATTGTCTTGCCTTTGGTCTCCACCTACGCCTTCTGGGTGGTTTTGATAATTCTGCCCATCCTCAGCAACACCACCGGCGATCCCATTCTCTCTTCCCTCGTCTCTAATGATTGGTGCTGCATTGTTGTCCCCTTCTTCTCCTTCTCTATGTCTTACAGGAAGATCCTCAACATCTTCTTGCAATGCTTGATGCCTGTCTGGCTCTATCACAGCTTCACGTGCTGCTCCATTCACTGCTCCAACTGCTTCTTCACCTTCTTCATCAGCATCATCCTGCTCTGGGACCTCCTCCATCTCTTGCTCTCCTTCTGCTTCTTGCACTTGCGCCACTCGTTGCCGTGCAGCCCACTCCTCCTGCCCAGCCCAGCGCTCAATCAGCTGCTCCATCTCCAGGCAGGCTGTAGGCCAATCAAAGTTGTCTCTCAGTCCAACAGGGAAGGAGGTTTTTGGGCCTGTCAGGCGGTGAGCCCGGAGCTGCCAGGCTGAGGTGTCCTCACCCACCTCACCCAAAGCCCGGCACACCTGAGAACAGAGACAGAGATTGTTTTCAGTACAACCACGTTAAATTATCTTTACTGACTTGTCAGTAGACTGATATGTAGCCTTATGTCAATAGTTGATATCACTGAACATCACAACCATTTAAAGAAGTGCTGGGGTGGGAATCTCTAGGCACCTCATGATTCAATTTGATTGTGATTCAGAAGGCTGCGATACAATTATAAAATGATCAGCATCTTTTTTCAATACAGCTCTTCTTTTTTCTCATTGTGAGAAAATCGCAATGCATCTAAGAATTGATTTTTCCCCCCAGCCCTAAGTTCCTACGTGGGCCTATGCTTCAGTTACTTACTCTCATAAGAACAGAACAGTTACCTACTAGTTTTATAGTACTTACATAGTAAAGAAATAATAAGGCTGTGGCTCAAGGGGTTAATACAATCATGCCAATGGTGGTGCTTTATGCTGAATGGAAAGAATGAGGATGAAAGAGTTGATTTTACAGCAGGTAAACAATGACACCATGTAGCCACATCAATGAACACTCAGCCTAAAACACTTCTGTCTGATTCTATGCAATGTAAATGTTTAGCTAAAGCTATATTATATTGCATCCATGAGCCCGAACGCCTTACCTGTGGCAGAACATTGATGACACACTGTGCTGGTAGATGTGAGGCAATGCGGGCAACCATCTCCCATGGCAAGGACAGCAGGCCTGAAGGAGAGGGGCTCGTCTCTGGGGTGTTAAGAGGGGGCGCCAAATTTAATCTGCAGAGACAGTTTACCAACTTTAACGTAGATCTTAAATATAAGGCTACATTACACTCATTTTCCATGAGGCAGGGAACAGACAGGTACAAGGAGCTAGTAAACAAGCCTATCATCAATTTATGAAAAATTACTTTCTGTGAGGTAGATTCATAGGCATTAAATGCTTTGACCGTCTGGTTCCTATTCAGGCTCTAAAGGGCAATGAAATTACATTTTTTAAAGCTTTTTTCTTGAGTCACAAGGTCTTGAATCTTGTATATCATTACCATAACACAACAAACATTGTTTTATCAAGAGAAAATGAATCATGATTATGGCATAAATATCTTAAGATCAGGAGCAAACAACATTTATTATATGACCATAATTATATGCTGAGGTCACCAATTTTCTGCAGAGTCAATCGCTACAGACCAAACTTTATGTGGCTTTCAGACCAGCTCAAGAACAGCATAGAGAGCTTCATGGAATGAGTTTCCATGGCAGAGCAGCTGCATCCAAGCCTTATATCACCAAGCACAGTTCAAAGTGTCGAATGCAGTGGTCTAAAGCGCCGCCATTGGACTCTAGAGCAGTGGAGACGTATTCTCTGAAGTGACCAATCACGCTTCTCCATCTGCTGATCTGATGGACGAATCTGGGCTTAGTGGTTGCCAGGAGACGGTACTTGTCTGACTGCATTGTGCCAAGTGTAAAATTTGGTGGAGGGGGGATCATGGTGTGGGGCTGTTTTTCAGGAGTTGGGCTCGGCCCCTTAGTTCCAGTGAAAGGAACTCTTAAAGCTTCAGCACAAAGAGATTTTGGACAATTTCATACTCCCAGCTTTGTGGGAACAGTTTGGGGACGGCCCCTTCCTGTTCCAACATGACTGCGCACCAGCACACAAAGCAAGGTCCATAACGACATGGATGAACGGGTTTAGTGTGGAATAACTTGACTGGCCCTCAACCCGACAGAACACCTTTGGGATGAATTAGATCGGAGACTGCAAGCCAGGCCTTCTCGTCCAACATCAGTGTCTGACCTCACAAATGCGTTTCTGGAAGAACGGTCAGAAATTCCCATAAACACACTCCTAAACCTTGTGGAAAGCGTTCCCAGAAGAGCTGAAGCTGTTATAGCTGCAAAGGGTGGGCTGACATCATATTAAACCCTATGGATTAAGAATGGGATGTGTGTGAAGGCAGACGAGCAAATACTTTTAGCAATATTGTGTAAAGTGCTATCGGGGAAAAAACAGAGTAAATAAACCTGCAAACCTGTGGACATTAGTTGTGCCAGTAGTTGTTCCTATCAGCACCACTGTGAACAATTCTGACTCGGTAAGTTTCTCTAAAACTGAGCATTTCATATCTAAAAAAAAAAAAAAGCCCATTTCCCCAATAGTGATTCATAGTGAACCATGATAATGAAAAAACATTCTCCATAAATATGACTTAGTATCTCATAATCATGACACAGCATCTCATAATTATAACTTGGTATCTTATAATAATCCTATTTCATGATTATGATTTAATATATTATAATGATGACTTGGCATCTCATAATAATGAACATGTCATAAGTTTGACCTAATATCTCCTAGTTCTATACTTTTCTCATTATTAGGAAATAGTAAGCCATTATTATGACATTAAGTAATAATTATGAGATATCAAGTCAAAAAATTATATAAAGTTAATCCATAAATATTAGATAATAAGTCATAATTATAAGTCACAGTCATCATTATGAGATGTGAATTCATAATGACACATTAAGTTCCATAATTATCATATTGTGAGATGCTTAGTCATGATTATGAGAAAAGTTCTCAGAATGTCATTATCACGCTATAATGATGAGATGCTAGGTCATACTCACGGAAAGCCTTCGTGATTTTGGCTATATAATGTTTTTCTCCAGTGGCAGGAACGGTCTTCTATAATATGGGCTTCTGAATGACTTTGTTTACATCTTAACTACTTTTAATCATGGACTGAATTATTCTGAGAAAAAACAAATCAGTGGTGCACAGTAACTGAGTAAATGTATTTCGTTACTGTACTTTAAGTTTTTCCATTCTGGGCGACTTTTTCCTTTCACTCCACTACATTTCAGAGTCTAATATCCGACTTTTTCCTCCACTACATTCTGAGAAATCTGTCGTTCCTTTTGGTTTCTGTGTGTATAAAAACGTAGCATGTCAAAACGAAAGAAGTGCAAAGCCAGAGCACCAATCAGGGCCCAGCAGTCACTTTGTTCTGAGCTTGTTTTGACCTGTTGGTCATACCGACCCAGTGCAGCACACGGTTCAACGTCAGCGCAGCAGCGTAAAACTTTGGGAGCACATGCGTCACCTAAATGATGAACTACCCTAACTTTGTGTAAATAGAGCACAATATAGAAATATGTCCACATATGCAGTCGTGACTGGCAGGTTTCTTTTTTTCTGAATTCATACAAACACCATTTCATTTTATAGTAAATGAGTTTGGGCTGGTTTATGTTTATGAACAGACGCCTACAGATCAACATAGTAAAGGAGCTCATCTGTGATCCTGAGTTTAAAGCCAGTTTTTATTCAACTTCTAACTAATTTACAAAGTAATCTTAAACTGAAACTTTGCTTGTTTGTAAAAAGTGATTTCAAAGCCACTCGGTTCTCCCTGATGGAAAATGTTTACCTTCAGTGTTTTGTGTCTCACAATCACATCATTTTAATAGAGATCAGTGTCAGACTAATTAATGGCGTTCTATTAAAAGACTGGTTTACCAAGAGAGACGCTGGAGGACTTTCACCTAAAATGAGTTCATGAAGCCAGTCTGGTTATAAAAATGATAACAGGACATCAGAGCCAGAATTACTCTTTTAGTACTTTTACATTCAATACTTAAGTACATTTTAAGGTAAATACTTTTGTACTTTTACTCAAGTTGAGGTCTAGAGTAAGGAACTTCTACTTTTACTGGAGTAATATTTTACCTTGGGTTTCTCTACTTTAACTCAAGTACTCAAGTTCTTCATGGATGGCAGCTCACCACCTGAAGCTCAATCCCAGCAAGACTGAGCTAATATTCATCCCTGCAACTACAGGTCCTCATCATGATCTTGCCATCTCATTCGAGAACTCTCTGATTGTTCCGTCTGTAGAGGCAAGAAATCTTGGTGTGACTCTGGATGGCCAGTTATCGTTCTCAACTCACATTGCGAACCTGACTTGGTCATGCAGGTTTCTCCTGTACAACATCCGTAGAATCCGACCCTTCCTCACCCGCGAGGCCGCCCAAGTGCTAGTGCAGTCTCTTGTCATCTCAAGGCTTGACTACTGCAACTCGCTCTTGGCTGGTCTTCCCATGCAGGCCATCAAGCCTCTGCGGCTCATCCAGAATGCGGCAGCACGGTTCGTCTTCAATCTGCCCAAGTTCAGCCACGTCATCCCTCTGCTGTGCTCCCTTCACTGGCTTCGTGTAGCCGCATCACATTTAAAACCCTAATGCTTACCTACAAAGCCAAAAATGGACCAGCTCCTACCTACTTGACGGCAATGGTGAAATCTTGAACTGTACCACGAGCCCTTCGAGCTTCGAGTACAGCTCGGCTTGACCTGCCATCCTTCAAGGCGCATGGAAGACAAGCGTCGAGAATGTTCTCCGTACTGGCACTCAAGTGGTGGAATGAACTCCCACTGGCTGTCCGTACAGCAGAGTCTCTTGCTGTCTTCAAATGCAGACTGAAAACGCATCTCTTTACACAGCACTTAAATGAGCGTTGACTTATAAGCTGCCCTTATATATTATATTTTATTGTATTGCACTGTGTATTGTAGTTTATTATACCGTATTTTATTGTATTGCATTGAACAGCACAGAGTTGTGTGTTCAACTCTGCTCCTTTCCTCTCTGTATCTACAGTGACTTTTTGTTTCTAGCAGTATCTGAGCTCAGGACCGTCTTTCTCTCTAACCTACTGGTAACTAGCAAAGATACTTTCTCTAGATAGACAAAGCACTTCTTGTAAGTTGCTCTGGATAAGAGCATCTGCTAAACGCTGTAAATGTCTGCTAAATGCTGTAAATACATGATTTGTGTACTTCGTCCAGATCTGAAACAAATACAGAATCACCCTTCACGTCAATTACGGATCATTAACAACACCCCAGGTTCACTCACCCAAGCTGGCTTGGCAGAGGTGCATCGTTGCTGCTTAGGCTGGGCGACTCCCCTAAAAAGACATTTCTTCCTCTCTCCTTCTCCTCTTCCTCCATGGTGACCTGTGGCACCGACATCCACTCCACTACAAGGGGGTGAGATATTAAAAAGACACCTCACAATAAATATTTCCAAGCAGACGGACAAACGTGTTTCTCTATCAGCTAACGCGACCGTTAGGTTACCGTTACTGTTCTGTGAGCAACGGTTAACGGTAGCTAGGTCAGCCATTCGACTTGACCTTTACTTCACGACTCGTTTCTTGTTCCCTCGAAATAAAACTAAGTATTTCTGAACTGGTGAGCCTGTGCATTTTGAATAAACTCGCTCGAACAATGTTAGCTAAGCTAGCTAGGTTAGGTGACTGTCAAAATGCTCGCCAGCTAGCTAGGTTAGCTAGCTGGTCTCTCCCTTACCAAGTAAGTGCTGGTCTCAGGACTGACCGGACAGCTCATTGATGATGACCGACAATTACCTCATGTTTTCCTTTAATTATAAACACTCGCGCTCAAAGAAAAATCGATAAAATCGACCGGTCAGTCTGTCCACTCTCCGCCCGGCTCCTCGGAGATGCGCCGCTGTTGTCGTCACCGCTCGTTGGCACCTCCAGGTCAACGTTAAGCTACAACAACCGACACAAACAAAAGACTTTAACGTTACCGAACGACTCGGTCAACGTCATTATCGGACGGGAAAATGCTAAAGTTGTCCATTCAGTATCGCAGGGAAAACCTACGGCTGTTTTAGGCTCGTGTACGTTTAAAGACCAGGGTTTTAACTTCGACCCGACGGCTGTTTGCTTTCATATCAACACTTTGAATTCTGCTTCGCTTCCGACGAACAGGCTCGTCATGAACGGCTGTTCTACGATAAAAGTCTCCTCAAAATATTTCTAAAATTAAAATTCAACTCACAGTGTGTAACTATTAAGCTCTACTGCGTAAAAATACTGTGTATATATATATATATATATATATATATTGTGCGCATATATATATATATATATATATATATATATATATATATATATATATATATATATATATATATATATATATATATATATATATATATATATATATATATATATTTTTTTTTTTTTTTTTTTTTTTTTTTTTTTTTTTTTTTTTTTTACTGCAATGACCTTGGTGTCGTCGGTTCCATATCTCCTGCCTTTATTTTGAAAGCCTGGGAAAAGCAATGGTACAGTTGCTGGTTTCGCGTCGTGACCCTCAGGTTAGATGTTTTTCAAACTGCGTGCCGTTTTGGACGAAAACGCTACAGTTTCAGCTTTTAGGTCACGTCGTATCTTTGAGATGAGCGTTATTTCGCGTTATTACTCGATGCCCAATGCTGCTTTCAGATGAAGAGAGGGCAACTAGCTCAACGTTATGATCTGAGATCTGGTTCTTTAACCTACAGCCGTTGAAGACAGCCGTGCAGACCGTTTACTCTGTCGTAGTATTTACTGAAATGCTGTAGTTTTGTAATGGTGCTGTGAAACCACAGATGTTTTAACCAGCTTTTCATTTGTTTTATAAAATGCACCAGATTCGATGTGCAGATGACACCAGGCCCCAAGCACTTTTCCACCTCTCAGAGTCAATCACGTTAATTCTTTGCTCCACCAGTGGCCTAGAGATAATAAGTGCTCTGCAAAGAAAGTACTACAGTTTTGCTCAATATATATATATATAACTTATACCCTATTTAATGGATACTTACTGATCAGGCATAGCATTAAAACCACCTCCTTTATCTACACCCATTGTCCATTTTATCAGCTCCAGTTACCATAGAGGTGCAGTTTGTAGTGCTTAAATTACAGACTGTCGTCCATCTGTCGTTTTACCCTGTTCTTCAAAGGTCAGGACCCCCAGTGGTGGGCTATTCTCAATTCAGCAGTGCCACTGGGTTGAGCAGCACTGCTGTGTCTGATGGACTACAGTGTGTAATTGTAGAACTACAAAGTGCTCCTCTGGTTAGTGGAGCAGATAAAATGAGGAAAATGCAGAAATGAGGTGGTTTCAAGGTAAGGGCCGATAAGTGTACATATCAGTAGAACAGGCAAAAGTGTAAGGAAACCTATCTTCTCTTTTTGTGCATTACAGAGCTGTGCATCTTTAGTTTCATAACTTGGGATTACAGTTTGCGGTTGAAAACCTGTGGATGTCCTCACTTCCCTGTTATCTGGAGGTCTCTTAGTTGAATATGTACAACAGAAAACTATAAGGCACACTGACAGTGCAGTTCCATCCAAGGGTAGGCATAAAGGTTAATTCCCGTGATTTTATAGAAATTCACAGTGAAATTGTAAGTTGCAAACAAAGTAATTCAGAGTGATTTGTTGTGAAATGCCGCTAAAGATAATTGTAGTCAGCATTGTTCTCAGAGGTGGTGATAGGAACCAGCATTTAATGTTTCCAAAAGCTGCCTCAGAGGAACTTATCACATGAAATGGTTACAAATAGGCTGTCAGATTCCTGAGATTTACGATTAAAATTTTAAAATCCTTAAATCCATCCATGACAGTGGTACATGCAGGGTCCTGTAAGACAAAATAATACTCAAAGTGAACTTTTTTTAATTACAACTATTATACTTTTATTAACATTATGTATACAAGTTTTCACTTGTTGTTTTAGTAAATAAAGTGGCTATATCGTCCACATTAAAACCCCTGGTTCTGTTCACCACCACTGAGTTGAAATCTGAGTTAGTAAGTTTATCTACGATGAAATATTTCAGATCAGACCACTCTAAATAACTTTGTTTACATCTAAATGATCAGTTTATTCAGACATTGTGAAATCCCCTTCAATGTAAGCCATGCTTGGATCACCAGCCTTTGATTAGTGAAAAGGGTATTTTAGAGTTTTAAAACCAGTTAGGCAGTCAAGAGATTATAGCATTTTTCAATTACGTCAGTTGTTCATTTAAGACATTCTGGCAATGTACACCTTGATACAGGATGCAGTGCTGGTACTTGAGCCATATTTCTTGTTTTGAAACAGGCATGGATGATGACGCACTTGAGGAGACCCTTGCGCAATTCAAAGAAAAGCGTCTGGGGGGATGGGGCATCTTGCAGCTGACAGCAGGGACAGGACTGGCCGTCTATGCCATGTGGGCAGGAGTTTTGATGCCAGGGTTTCGCAGAGTGCCCCTTAAACTGCAGGTAAGATTAAAGAATATTGGCTGATTCAAAATTCAGTGCAGATTAAATTGCTGATGAGTCTGATTTCTGTGTCTGTGTGTATTTGTGTGGTCATTTTAGGTGCCTTACATGCCAGCTAGTAAAAGACAAGTGGGCAATGTTATGACTCTGCTGAAAGGCCGCTCTGGTGGTTTTGCTGACTTGGGATCAGGCGACGGTAGGATTGTAAGTAATTGTTTTACTTTGTTGTCATACTTGTTAAGCTGTTTCCTTGAGCATGACAGTCCCTGGTGCAGATAGAAACATTTCAAAGATGTACACTCTATACTGGATATATAGTACACCTTTGTAGACACCTGCTCATCCTGCATTTCTACTGAAATTATGTTTTTTCCCCCCAAATCTGGGTTATTTAAGGGAGGCCCCCCCTCCCCCTGCTGCAGTAATAGCCACTACTTGAAACATTGCTCTAAGGGTTTGATTGTATTCAGCCACAAACATATTGGTGAGGTCAGTTACTGATATTTTGTATGATCAGTTCTGGATCGTAAATGCCACTCGCAAATCTCCTTAACTTCAGAGAGCACAGTTCCACTGCTGCCCATGCCCCTCTAGATAACACTTGGGCATGGTGTGGCTGTTCCAGAGTGTCCCAATATATTGGCAGTGCTTTTCTATGGAGATCATACAAGCTTTATTATGCACTAGAATGCCTGTGTCAGCAATTGTTGCACCTTAAAGTGGCTGAAATCACTAATTAGAAGAGGTACCGGAATACATTTGGACATTTTTGCCCAGGACTCCAGTATGTAGCCTTCGGTCTCACCCACTTTGGACCTACATTTGGTGATATTCACTGAAGTGCTCAAATTTTATGAGGCTGCAAGTTTCCTACAAGCGCTTTCATACTGACACTGACAGCAAAACTCACACATTTGTACATGAATTGGATATTACTTACAGTTGAAGACTTCAATGTCAGACTTATGATGAAAGATCTTCATTTGTTTTTCTTTTCTTGTTCATTATATTTTCAAACTACTCAGGTTTCATTTATCATGTTCAGCTTGCTATGACTTTTGTGTGACTCCATGAGCAATGTCTGCAAAAGCCTGTGTCCCAGGTGGAATGCTTTCTGGAATTTTGCAGAAAGTCTATGTTGTATCCCTTATGTCCTACATGAATGGCAGAAGTAGACAGCCTTACAGCCCTGTGGACTTTCTTAGTAAAGCGCATGTTAAGTCTGGAGCACACGGGAGATTTATATTGGGCAGTGGTGTATATTCTTATCTTTTCTGTTTTTATCTAAAGTAAGTCTAAGCCCAAACTGGAAAATGACGGTGCATGCAAAGGTCATTTCTGTATGATTGTGTAGGTAGGAAGAGATGTTTCATGCTGTTTCCATTACGGCTGCACCTGCAATTTACATTGTACAGGCAGCTTAACTGATGCAGGACTGTTATGTGTGTGTGTGTAGGTGTTAGAGGCGAGCCAGCAGGGATTTTCTCCTGCTGTAGGCTATGAACTGAATCCCTGGCTCGTCCGACTTGCACGCTTTTATGCTTGGAGAGCCGGCCAATACAATACAGTCTCATATCGACGGGAGGACCTGTGGAAGGTGAGCCAGTTGACTGTTGCTGTCTCAAGACAGACCCGGTTTATTTCTATGCTGTTGACAAAAAAAAATGGCAGAAATGATCACTTTTATTTGTGCGTACAGGTTGATCTCTCTGGCTATAAGAATATCTCAGTATTCCTGGCACCAAGTGTGGTGAGTGTATCAGTGGTTGTCATAAACACAGTGTTATGAACAAAAAATAGCATTTAAAGTGCTGTGCAAAAGTCAGAGACCACTCTTTATTTGTTTCATTTCCAGTCAAACCACTCAATACTTCCAAATTGTTCATTGTTTAGGTATTTTTGAGAAGATTATATATACGAAAATCCGAGTTTTACAACCCAGAATTCAAAAAATGATTAAACGATATAGAGAAAATGGGACTCCTAACAACGATGCAAGACCTGACGGGCCACTAAAACTGTCCCCATCAGATAAACAGCACTTTTGTCTTTGAGAGAGAGGAGAAAATCAAACTCCACCCCTGTTTCAGATCTGAAAAAATTCCACAGGTTTTTCCATCCAGCCTTTCACTGTGAGATAATAGCTCAATGCTGTAGGACTGAAAGGATGTGTTACTGTCAAGAAGCTTTTACTAAATAAAAAAAAAAAAGCTGTTCTCAGAACAATGGTTTGTCCACCCCAGTCCAGACCTGAACATCACTGAATGTGCATGGGATTACTTGTATTATGAAAATGTGAAAACTTCTAAGACTGAACTTTACAGCTATGGAAAAATGTCCATGCAGATTTCTTTGAAAAACTAAAAGCAAGACTGCCAAAAAAACAAAGCTGTCATAAAGGCAAAGGGTAGACAGATTAAGTCGAAAACATTTTGTGTGTAATTTAGTAGCTGAGGCCTCTTTTCTTTATGCTGAAAAATGAATTGGTTGTACTTAATGTCCATTCTGAGTCAAGAGTAACCGAATGAAGAGTGATCTCTCACTGTGGCACAGTACAGATTTACAGCAAGTATTCATTCTATTGTCTTGTCTATTAGCTCACACTTTTACAGGAGAAGTTGCTGACCGAGCTCCCTGAAGATGCTTTGATCGTTGCTGGACGCTTCCCCTTTCCTAACTGGGCACCATGCAGGATAGAGGGCGAAGGTGTGGACAGAGCCTGGGCGTATCACATGAAAGCGCTCAGAAAACAGAACCAGTCAAAGAACATTACATCGACTGAGCACACCAGATGATACAGAACTCTTTTAATACCATTTTATTAATATCATTAATACCACGGTATTAATACTAAAACACCATTTCATTACTTTTCATCATTTTATAATATTTTAATTTACTGGTTTTATGATTGTTTTATTCGACCTCCTGACGTTGCACATGATGCAAGAAGCATAACTTTCGCTTTCCCTTGGTTCATAAGGTTCATAATGGTGCAGTCATCCAGCGCTTGTGGATCTTTAGGTTGAAAGAATGGAAAGTTCCACTAGTTCTGTAATTTCAACTATTTAAAACACTGCGTATAAAGAGCTTCTTTCCAGGTCATTGTAATGACAGGGATGCAGTGCTCAGGTTGGTGTACTTCAACCAGGTTTGCTGGTAACCCTTTTTCTTTTTTACCGGAAATACAGCGTGTAGATCACAGGATAAGCCCAAATTCTGCATTTTTCAAATGTGCTCTCAGCGATTGTGGGTGCTTTTTGAAGTCTCGGTACGATCGGGTCACTTCCTGCTTCTGTATGTGACCTAGTTAACTTAACACATGTACTCAAACTCCTCACAATAGTGACATGAACTTGAATAAGTGCAACACAAAATAAACTAATTTGTTCCTGAGAATCATTTCCTTCACATCTCAATCACTTCCCCTTTATCAGGGGTTGAGTTATGTGTATGTGGGGTTTTTTTGGTTTCTTTTAATGTTTTAGCTTGTTGTTGTTTTTTTTTAAATGACATGAAATTGTGCAAGAGAGGCAACTTTAAAGGAAACGTTCACTGAAAAATGTAATGTGTGATATTTTATCCTTTTTTTTTTACCTTCAGTGTCTGAAGTTTGTTTCTTCAGTTCTGCACTGGAGCTACAAGTCTAATATGATAGAAATGTATGTTTCCCATATAGATTTGCATAGACATGTATTACTTGTTAGCTTTGTCAGCCTTGTAGCTCATGCGTAAAACTAAAGAAGCAAACCTAAGACACTCAGTGTTTCTTGGCTGATTAACTATGCTTAGGCTAAAGGGGGAATATTGTGTATATTAGATTTTTTTGCTAAACCATTCTTTTAAGGTCATGATGATGACAGCTCGTGTACAAGGTGACCAATGCGAAGTCCCATGGGTCAGCAGCTCCAGTCTGAGGCCCTTTTAGCCGACAGCTGTGTTAGCGTTTGTTTCTGTCAGAAATGAGAAATGAGAATATGGGGGTTTCCTAATCTCTACAGGTCAGTCTGATAATGTGTTGATTGTCTTCAAGACTCAAGGCCTCTGTAAAGAGCTGCTTTATCAGGCCTGAATGTCAACCCTCAGGGAGACTAAGAATCAGGCAATATCACATGACCCTTCATTTATAAAGAGATAGAAAATAACAGTCTCGGATAGAATAAAAGGGAAATATGAATGCTGAGCAGCATGAGTAGCATGTTGTGTGTGTGTGTGCATGTTGGGGGGGATGTTATGGACCAGTCTACCTGACCCAGATTAAGCCTAAGATTAAGTATGGTGTATTCCTGTTATTCCATGTAAACCTGTTCATTATATATATATATATGTGTGTGTGTGTGTGTGTGTGTGTGTGTGTGTGTACATATATATACATATGAGAACAGGTTTTGGTTCCCAAAATATGCCATAAATGTGTGTGTGTGACTCAGCAAAGAGTAACATGAAGACATGAAGGTAACTTCAGTGAATTTTTCATAAAAGTTTTTGACAGTACATGCGATTCCTTCATAACTTGCAGGTGGTAATGAGAATGTACTTAGCTCTTTTATAAACTGTTGAAAACGGCAGTTTGCGCTGTTTTTGGTGACTAATTTTGATGGAGCTGTATGGTGGCGTAAGTTGCTTGATTTTGCCACTTCTTGTTGCGGCCGGTTTCATCCGGCCCAAGATTAAGATTTCACATCCGGCGGGGAGGGGCGCTGGTGGGGAGGGAGAGGAAGCTGCGAGGCCTGGACGAGAAAAGAGCCAGCGACTCTCTAAAAACGTCAGGAGAGGCCGTGTCGCTTTGTAGCGAGCTCAGAAAAACGGCTGAAAAGCGAATATAGCCGTCTGTGTTGCGAGAAGCAGGACGTTTCCCCCGGCGCCGCCGTTAAAGACTGTTAGCGGCGCTTGACACGAGCTCAGTCCGCCCCCTCAGCACCACCTCGCCGGGCTCCACAATAACAAGTGTCGGCGGCGCTTCACCCGAAACGAAACGAGGCCCCGGGGGGTCGAGGTGACGGCCATGCCGTGTCTCGTCGCTTTTAGACGGTGAGGGGAAAGAAATAAGGGCCGTGGCAGCGATGAGGAGACGGGAGTCTCTCCTGCTGAAACTGTAGCCGCAGACAAACAGGCAGCAGCCCGGAGAGGAGCGGAGAGGACACCGGCCATGGTGAGTCGAGCAACCTCGCCAACACTAAACACCCTTCTTCAAGTCACGCCGGTTAAAACGAGCTGGCTGCATCTATTTTATGTCCCACGTGTCTGTATGTGTGGGATTTGGCTGCGTGGCCACGTTTAAACATGTTTTTTTGCCTTTTCGTTGGAGCAGTGATTAAATTTAGAAACGCCGTTGATGCTGTAACGTTAATTAACAGTGTGTTTGAGGACCTTTAGGCTTCGTCGTGTGGGGGTAAAGGAAGAGTGAGGCGTTTAAAAAGCTTATAGAGCACGGAAAGAGGGGAATAACGACGCTCCCTCCACCGCGGTCCACATAACGGTCTAACCGTAGGTAAAACCGAGCTCTTCGGCGGATCCACTCGCCTCCGCCCCGCTGGAGGTATGTCGAGACGTGTTGAGACTCATACGAAGAATTCGGCGGCTGCGGAGGAGAGAAGCGCAGCTCTCTTCCTCAAATTCTCTTCCTCCTTTTCACTTTTATATACACAGACGCACAAGTCCAATGGTGTGTGAACTTCATGTGTTTTGAAAGAGCGATTGAGAGGAAACTCTGCGGTGACGGCGTTTAACATGTAGACGACAAGGCCTCAGTCTGTCAACGCAGATGCCTGCGCTTTTATCACTCACTCGATTTGACATCTCTGTCTTTTTGTCTCTGCTTGTCTTTCTCAACTTTCTTCTGTCTCTTTCTCTTTGTTCTTTCTCTGTTTTCTCTGCCAATTTCTGCCTTTCTCTCCCTCTGTCTGTTTGCTCTGGCTGTGCCCCTCTCATATCCACAGGCGTCGGAGGAGACATCCCTGCGTGCACTCGAAAGTCTGATGACGGAGTTTTTTCACAGCTGCACTACCAATGACCGCAAGAGAGAGATTGGTAAGCATAACCACGTCCAACCTTATTCTTTGTACCATCATTTACTGTTTGATCAGTAAGTCACCCCCCCACCCCTTTTAATATGTATGTCCAGCCTATTATGGCATTTTTCTACAGAACAGTACATACAACAGGGTGCGGTTTCAGATCTGAGCTGTCTGTACCCTAGTTGAGTACCTAGGTCCATTTCACATTGCGTAACAGAACCGGTTGGGTACCTCTGTCCGTCTCGCACTGCGTAACAGAGCCGGTTGGGTACCTCTGTCCGTCTCGCACTGCGTAACAGAAGCGGTTGAGTACCTAGGTCCATTTCACACTGCGTAAAAGAGCCGGTTGGGTACCTCTGTCCGTCTCGCACTGCGTAACAGAACCGGTTGGGTACCTCTGTCCGTCTCGCACTGCGTAACAGAACCGGTTGGGTACCTCTGTCCATCTCTCACTGCGTAACACAGCCGGTTGGGTACCTCTGTCCGTCTCGCACTGCGTAACACAGCCGGTTGGGTACCTCTGTCCGTCTCGCACTGCGTAACACAGCCGCTTGGGTAACTCTGTCCGTCTCTCACTGCGTAACACAGCCGCTTGGGTACCTCTGTCCGTCTCGCACTGCGTAACACAGCCGCTTGGGTACCTCTGTCCGTCTCGCACTGCGTAACACAGCCGCTTGGGTACCTCTGTCCGTCTCGCACTGCGTAACACAGCCGCTTGGGTACCTCTGTCCGTCTCGCACTGCGTAACACAGCCGCTTGGGTACCTCTGTCCGTCTCGCACTGCGTAACACAGCCGCTTGGGTACCTCTGTCCGTCTCGCACTGCGTAACACAGCCGGTTGGGTACCTCTGTCCGTCTCGCACTGCGTAACACAGCCGCTTGGGTACCTCTGTCCGTCTCTCACTGCGTAACACAGCCGCTTGGGTACCTCTGTCCGTCTCGCACTGCGTAACACAGCCGCTTGGGTACCTCTGTCCGTCTCGCACTGCGTAACACAGCCGCGTGGGTACCTCTGTCCGTCTCGCACTGCGTAACAGAACCGGTTGGGTACCTCTGTCCGTCTCGCACTGCGTAACGGAACCGTGAAAGTAGCTGTGGCATGATTTCTCCCCTACAAATCTAATGTTAACAGTAAACGCCAACAGTTGCAACTATGGAGGAGCTTCAAGTTCAGATTTACCAAACACACAATTAGACACAAATGCAACTAGTTCTTTGATTCTGTTCCAGCTTTTGGACTTGTTCCACCATTAGATACATCTTCTAGAGAGCAATCGTATGTCTCCTGTTTTAGAATTCAGAGGCCGTACTACCGAAACTTCCTATCCTTTTGTTTTAACTTGAGATCTGATGCGTCAAGACAAGATTTTTCACAAATTCATATTACAGAAGCAAATCTTATCTTAAATTAGGAGTCTTATCTTACAGCATCTTATCTCAGGTTATGAAATCTTAACTCGCTTGATCAAAGTCGACAATCAGCTGTCATGTCTGTTTCTGTTTTGTCATGTGCATCTGACCATATGTGCACAGGTGAAACGTGAACACGTAATCAAGTTAGTTAGCCAGGCATCTAGCTACCGTTACTGATGTACAGAAAAGGTATAACAAACTAAACCATAATAAACTGAAGGATAAGAATATTGTGAGCATCGCTGCTCCAGTTTATTTCTCATGCACTTTAGCTGAGCACTCTAAAGTTATTCCTCCTAATAAAAAGGTACACGTTTGGGTCTTCTCATGGTCCACCACCATCACTGTAATAGATGATCAGTATTAACGCACGACGGTAATAAGACGGGGCAGTGGAGATGTCTGCAGCGTCTGGGGTTTCAAAAAAAAAAAAAAAACCTCACACATCAAACCGCAGTTTTTAGTGTAGATACATATAGCATCATTATGCTAGTCATAGTGACTATGCTGCCTGATGCTGCATAAAACAGTAGATGGTGAAAACAGAAGTTAATACAGCTCTGGAGTTGTTTTAAAGTTAGCACACACACACACATACGTACATACACACATATACATATGTTTTCTAAGCCGCTCCTCCCTCAGGGTCAAGGGTCGGTGGTGGGGGGGGGGGCGGTGTGCTGGAGCCTATCCCAGCTGTCATTGGGCGGAAGGTAGGATACACCCTGCACAGGTCGCCAGTCCATCGCAGGGCTAAAGTTAGGATAGAATTTAGGAAAGGAAGTTTCTGTAAGCCTGTTTTCTTATCTGGAGGAAGTATAAGATTAAGAACTTAAGAGCTGTTGTTCTGTAATAGCTTCTGTCCTAAATTAAGTCCTAACTAAAGTTCTCATGGTGACTAAGCAGATAACATGAGATTTCAGACTTAAGACGTTTCTGTAATACGGCCGCTGATCTTCCATGTATAATAATGAAGTGATACAATGTCAGTTTGCAGCTGTACATTCAGCCCATTTATTCTTAGCAAAAAGGGGCTGTATGGCACCGAAAAAGGGTCGTTTGACTCGTAGTAATAAGGGAAGCCTTTTTGGTGGTAAATAGAACCTTAAAGTTTCTTTTAAAGAACTATACTAGAGGGGCCTGTGACCCAGAAGGATAAGTGCTTATGTATGTATGTATGTATGTATGTATGTATGTATGTATACTAGAGGGTCTCCATCATTGGACCATTTAATCCTGCAAAGAACAATTTAAACATTAGTTCACACCGCAAGTTGCTGTGGTTCTATATGCAGGCATTGCCTGTAATAAAGGACACTTAAACCCTTTTTTATATGCATTTAGTAATGCAACAGTGTGCATGTACACAACAGAAAAGAGAGTACAGTAGTTATATATGCACAAAATGAGGATGTGCCATGATGGATATTTGTACACATCTGGGCAGTTTTGTTTCTCTTTCTCTTTCTTTCATGCAAGTAGCTAGTAATTTAGGCTTAAGTATCCATCAGAAAGGGGAGAGTTAAACATCCATCCATCCATCCATCCATCCATCCATCCATCATCTTCCGCTTCTCTGGGGTTCGGGTCGCGGGGGCAGCATCTTAAGCAATGAGGCCCAGACCTCCCTTTCCCCAGCCACTTCCGCTAGCTCTCCATAGGGGATTCCGAGGCGCTCCCAGGCCAGCTGTGCGATATAGTCACGCCAGCGTGTCTTGGTTCTTCCCCGGGGTCTCCTCCCAGGTGGACTTGCCTGTGACACCTTCCGAGGGAGGCGTCCAGGAGGCATCCTAACCAGATGCCCGAACCACCTCAGCTGACTCCTCTCGATGTGGAGAAGCAGCGGCTCTACTCCGAGTCTCTCCCGGATGACCGAACTTCTCACCCTATCTCTAAGGGAGAGTCCAGCCACCCTGCGGAGGAAACTCATTTCGGTCGTCTGTATTTGTGATCTTATTCTTTTGGTCATTACCCAAAGCTCATGACCATAGGTGAGGGTGGGAACGTAGATTGACCGGTAAATCGAGAGCCTTGCCTTATGGCTCAGCTCTTTCTTTACCACAACAGACCGGTAAAGAGCCCGCATCACTGCTGACCCAGCACCAATCCGCCTGTCAATCTCCCGCTCCCCTGTACCATCACTCGTGAACAAGACCCCGAGATACTTAAACTCCTCCACTTGAGACAAGAGCTCATCCCCGACCCAGAGAGTTAAACATTCATAAAGTAAAGTGTGCTAGTACTGTGGTCTGTACTGTGAGATCAAAAAAGCTTCATGATATTTAATGCATGTAATGTTTTGTAGATCCCATCTGACAGACACCAGTCCTAGTCAACCTCTTTCCCCCCGTCTACACTAGAGAAGGCTCAATACCTCTTTATAGAAGTATTAAAACTGAGTATTGGCCAATAAAGATGCAGTATTATTTAAAAAAAAAAGAGCTAGTATGCTTTAAATAAGCATTTTTACTTACATTTTACATCTAAAAGTAGGATCTTCTCAAACCGCTTAAACACTCCTACCCCACAGGAAGAAATACACACTTAACATCGCATCACGGAGTATGAGTGTGTGCTGTTTCACGACAGATTTGAGACCGGATTGAATCAGATTTTTTTTACCCTCTCTGGTATACAATCCGATGTTTTCTGCTGATACCGACATGCTTTCTCTGTTTTACACTACTGGTATATTTGTACTATTTACGTTAGATTATTTCCCACACACTTTGTGTTTCTTTAAGGGTTCTTCAATAAAGAAAATAGGTTTATGTAGAACCTTGAAGTCTTAAAGGATTCTTTGCATGATTAAGCGGTTCTTTGCTTATATAGCAAAAGGCTTCTTTTATTGTTATGATGCACAATAGATAAACCCTTTTTGGTGCTGTATAGAACCCTTTTTGTAAAGGTTCTGTATAGTACCATTTACAGCACGTTCTCCGTCAGTCTGAAGAACCCTTTCAAGATTTAAAAAAAAAAAAAAAAAAACGCCCATCATGCAAAGGTGTTTTGAGTTTTCATGGTTCTATATAGAAGCATTTTCTTCGCTGAAGAACGTTTGAAGAATCGTCATTTATAGCCATTTTGCTGGAAGTGCAGTGCGTATTTCTTTTTACCACGCGAGGGAGAATGTTTTTAGTGGTTGTTATACAGACGATTGTGTGTGTGGGCTAAACCACATGCAGCTTTTAACTCCGAGTACTGCATGTTCATGTGTGGAGCCCTTGCTGTAAAAATGATGTAATCATACAATCGAGACATGTTTGTCTTTTGTCTGCCATTAAAGGGCTAAATGGTTGTGTTGTGTTATTCTTCGTAGAGGAGCTGCTGAATAGTTTTGCTGGACAGCCTGGCTCATGGAGGCACTGCCTCTACTTCCTCTCCAATAGCAGAAATGAATACGTCATGATGTATAGCCTTACAGTTTTTGAGGTAAGATTACAAACACCTCCACATGTGTGCGCACAAATAAATTTTACAGCTATGTAAGTTAGATCTGCATTTTGATGCAAGTCCACTTACAGAGGGACACCTGCATTGTTCATGCTATGTACTAACCTCAATGTTGGTTTCTTTCCAGAACTTGGTCAACAAAATGTGGGTTGGTGTAGCCAGTGAGGATAAGGCAGAACTTCGTAGCTGTTTGCCAAAGTTGTTGCTGTCTCAGCACACTCTGCTGCCGTTCTTCATCAGAAACAAGCTTTGCAAAGTCATTGTGGACATTGGACGCCAGGACTGGCCAATGTTCTATCATGACTTCTTTAGCAACACGTTACAGGTGTCTACTACGCACCACATTCAAGTATTCATACAGATAATGTAACAGATCACCCTAACCCTTAATGAGATATTGAAACAGGTTTTTTTTTTTTTTTTTTCTGGCAGTATTTTGAAATAACAGAACGGCAGTAAACGTGTTGGGGGTCAGTTTTGATTGTAGTGACACACAACAGTCTATTGAAACTGATAAGGTTTACAATCATAAGTGAACTGTCAGCGAACATTTTCAAGTGTTACCTCTTAAGGGCAGTGGAGATTTATTGCAGATAAAAGACGCACTGTTTAAAACACGTGCTAATGATATACATGATTATCAAAAGAAGAAACTATTTTATAGACAAGAAATGAGTTCAGATTGTTGTCAGATACGAGTAGTTGAAATTCTGGTCGGTTGGCTTTTTGTGAGTAACTTTTAAGATTGAATTTATTGCCATCAAGAAATGGCAGAGTTGCCTAAATTATTTCCACATTGTCATATTTGGAATCAATATGGGGATCTGTTCAATCTCTGTATCTCTTTTGATATGTACATGCGCCTAATCTGCATTTATGTGTGTGATAGTTGGTGCAGTCCCCTTCTCTTGCTCCGCTGGGTTTGGTTCTGCTGAAGATGACGTCAGAGGAGCTGGTGTGTCCGAGGGAAGATTTGAGTGTTGCTAGGAAAGAGGAGTTGAAGAAACTCTTACTGGAGCAGATACCCACTGTGCTAAACCTGCTTACTGGTGAGACTCCTGCACACACCATTGTGTTCAGTTGAGAGGTCTAATTTTCTTTTCTCTTTTTCTTTTTTCTTCTATTATCTACAGTTTTTATGACGTTTTACCACGAACTGGCAGAGAAAGAATGTTTTTTGATCTTCTCCTGAGAGATTTTTTGAAATTACTGTTCTCCACCCTTTCATCTGATTTGAATGGGGTGGAACTAAATACGGGGTGGGTGACGTCAGATCAGCAAAAGTGCCAAACACAGTTGGCAGTATTTAGTCAGCTAGTTGCATTAGCCACCTGTAGCAGAATTGATTGAACTCCATATTGAGTGTGATGGTGAAATGTTGGTTCAGTATTATGTTGGCTACAGCCTGCCCACCCAACATCAGTGCATACAATATTTACCTTTAGTTATACTTAACAGGCATGCATGACCTCAGTTTGCTGGGCATAAGAATATCTGGCTGATCTTGTAATCATAAGGTGATGGCCTAGGGTCTTGAATATTAGCTGTAAAACGTAATTAAATCTCTAAAATACTCACTGAACAGCTTGTTCTCCATTTTGCACTTTACTCACATTCAGAGACCACTTGATAAGAGCCACATGGTGTATTGTTCTTTTATAATCAAACAAATGGGGCTGAGCATCACTTATTCTGCCTGCTGATATTCCATCTCTAGCATTGTTAGTGGTGTCGGCGACTGCCACTGGTGCTGGGTTGTTTGTTGCCAGGTAGATGCTACCGTCAATTGTTGTGTGATCTGACATGCCCACCCAGTTCTGAATTTTTTGAGCATTTATCTGCCGTTTTAAATTGTAGTAATTTTCATATAACACTGGTAAACGCTGTTTTGTGGCATATCTCCACTATTAAAAAAATCTCCACATTTGAAATCATGTTTCAAGAAGTTAACATTATTTCATAATTGTCATACACAAAGGTTTGTGTTCCTTCCCGAGTCTGTTTTGTTGTAGCAGTGCTGGCAAACAGTTGATGGTCTTGCTGTGGTTCACAGGTATTCTGGAAACGGTTTGGGATAAGCACAGTGTCACAGTGACTACACCCCCTCCTTCACCCACATCAAGAGAGACGGGTGAGTCACCCTTCTGTTGTTTCTCCGTTATTCTGCATTACACTGTGTGCACAATTATTAGGCAAGTGAGTATTTTGACCCTATTATGATTTTTAGGCATATTTTCTAACTCCAAGCTGGATAAACTTGAATGCTTAATGAATTTAAGCATAGCAGGTGATGTGTATCTGTGTAATGAGGGAGGGTGTGGCCTAAGGAGGTCAACACCCTATATCAAGGTGTGCATAATTATTAGGCAGCTTTTTTCTTTAGGCAAAATGGGCTAAAAAATAGATTGAACTGACTCTGAAAAGTTAAAAATTACCAAAAGTCTCTCAGAGGGATGCAGAACTCTTGAAATTGCTAAGATATTGGGGCGTGATCACAGAACCATCAAACGTTTTGTTGGAAATAGTCAACAGGGTCGCAAGAAACGTGCTGAGAAAAAAAGATGCAAACTAACTGCCAAGGATTTGAGAAGAATCAAGCTGTGAAGCCACCAGGAACCCATTATCTTCCAGTTCTGTCATATTCCAGAACTGCAACCTAGCTGGAGTATCAAAAAGTACGAGATGTTCAGCGCTCAGAGACGTGGCCAAGGTAAGGAAGGCTGAAACCCGACCACCACTGAACAAGACACATAAGCTGAAGTGTCTAGACTGGTCCAAGAAGAATCTGAAGACAGATTTTTCAGAGGTTTTATGGACTGATGAAATGAGAGTGACTCTTGACGGACCAGATGGATGGGCCCATGGCTGGATCAGTAACGGGACAGAGCTCCACTTCGAGTCAGATTCCAGCAAGGTGGAGGTGGGGTACTGGTATGGGCTGGTATTATTAAAGATGAGCTGGTTGGACCTTTTCGGGTTGAAGATGGGCTCAAAATCAACTCCCAAGCCTACTGCCAGTTTTTAGAAGACACTTTCTTTAAGCAGTGGTACAGGAAGAATCTGCATCTTTCAAAAAGACGATGATTTTTATGCAGGACATGCTCCATCACATGCATCCAAGTACTCCTCTGCATGGCTCACCAGTAAAGGCGTTAAAGATGAAAAACTCAACTGAGAACTTGTGGGAAATTCTTAAACGGGAGATTTACAGTGAAGGAAAGCAGGACACCTCTCTGAACAGGGTCTGGGAGGCTGCAGATGCTGCTGCACAAAAAGTTGATCGTCAACAGATCAAGAAACTGACAGACTCCGTGAATGGAAGGCTTATCACTGTTATTGAAGAGAAGGCTGGCTATATTGGTCATTTTTTTATGTCAGAAATGTTTATTGGAAAGTTTTGAGTTGCTTGTTTATAATTCTCACTTGAACAGATGAAAATAAAGTGAGATGGGAAAATGTGTTTTTCAATTAGCTGCGTAATAATTCTGCGCAATAATAGTTGCCCAATAATTGTGCACATATAGATATTCTTCTTAGAAAGCCAAAACCTCACTTTTACTTCCTTAAACATTCGTGTTTGAGGTTTATTAACATTTTGGATTAACTGAGAGCGCTGTAGTCATTAATAAAATTAATCCTCAAAAATAAGACTTGCCTAATAATTGTGCACACAGTGTAGATTCCGCATTTTATTCCCTGGAGCATTTGCAAGAGTTTTACAAAGTGTTTTTGACTTTCACATGTTTCGGTTGAAGTTCCTTTATACATCAGACAGCGTGACCAGTCTTCTCCATTAAGACACAATTTGGCTGCAGGTTTTTATTCCGATCATGGTGAACCGCACCTGAATGCACATGTTTAATCATTTGGTCTTAATCTTCCAACACTTGATTATTTATGAAGTGTGCTTCTGCTTGGTTGGAACGAAAACCTGCGGCCACAACGGCCCTTTATGGAAAAGATGGGTGACTCCTACTCTGTCTGTCACTTGGGTTAATGTTCATTTGCTTCAGGAGGATTCAGTGGGCTTGTGTCTGTCTAGACCTGGGTGAATAAACATAATAGATCATCAATAACATTAAATAAATAAATTAAGTAACATTTTTTACCTCAAATTTAGGGTATTTTCATTAAGTGCAAGGATTGGATATCTGTTACTCCTTTACAACAGGTAGCAGTATGTGCACTTTATTTGCCAACCAAGGAAGCAGAAGTTGTCTAGCCGCTCAGACAGTTTTGTTGTGTCCCACTTGCAATTTGTACTGTTATACAAAAAGGTTCCAAACATAACAGAAGTACACAAACACTTGTTTAGAACGTCACTAGTGTGTTGAGCGGAGGGATACGTTCTTCGACGTGGTGTGCTTTGATGTGGCCTTACATGTGTTGTATGAGAAATAGGATACGCTTAGACTTACCAGAAAGCACATGAACACATGAGGAAGTACACAAAACGCTGAAGGTGGACTTTGGGACGGCCTATAAATTACACAGATTAGTTAGCTGTCTCCACTGTTGAAGTAGTGGAGAGTAAATAAGGTTGGACTGTGGCAGTTCACCACTGTCTTGTCACCCAGCTGTATGTCCGTCTCACCGATTGATGTGGTTGGCTTTGATAGGTCTGATGGTGGGCGACAGCACTCCAGTGGGACTGGAGTCGGAGAGTGGGACCCTGTGCCTGCTGGCTCTGGAATGCCTGGCTCATCTGTTCAGCTGGATCCCCCTTTCCTCCTCCATCACACCAGCCCTGCTGGCCTCCATCTTCCATTTTGCTCGCTTCGGCTGCCAGCTGCCAGTCAAGACCAAGCCCCTGCCCACCTCCAATGGGAACTCCTCCCCCGGCAGCTTGCTGGCCAATGGGAGTGAGGGTCAGGGAAGGACGGGGCAGATGATTGGCCATGCTGACCGGGCTCGTCTGGGTGTCATGGCGATGAGCTGTATTAACGAACTAATGTGTAAAAACTGCGTCCCGTTGGACTTTGAGGAGTTTCTGCTTCGCATGTTTCAGCAGACATTTTACCTGCTGCAAAGACTCACAAACTCGCACTCACACACCAACACACACAGTGTCAAAAACAGACTGCAGGAGTTGGATGAAAGGTAAGGTCTTAGGTAAAAGAATGAAAATGCACACTTGAGCATGCACACTAATCAGATGACCCATACTAAAGAAACATACATGCAGCAGTCTAGCTATGATGGCAGTGTTCTGCTTTCTTTCTCATTTACTTTCACTGCTCCCGTCTCTCACAGTTATGTAGAGAAGTTCACAGACTTCCTGCGACTCTTTGTTAGCGTTCATCTGCGGAGGATCGAGTCCAACACTCAGTTTCCTCTGGTAGAGTTTCTGGCTCTACTCTTTAAGTACACCTTTAACCAGGTAAACACCTCAACATCCAAAATCTGATTTCTTCGTTTAGGTGACTTTTAAGTAATCTGTATCTGAGTGCTCTGCTTTGCTGTTTATTTATAGCCAACACACGAGGGCTATCTGGCCTGCTTGGATATCTGGAGTATATTCCTGGACTACCTGACCACCAAAATTAGGAGCCGGCTGGCTGACAGAGATAGTGTCTTAAACAGGTGTGTTGGTGTGTGTATGTGTGACCCCTTAATTTGTTTAAAAGGCAGTGCACAGTTTCCAGTGTATATCCAAGTCCAGATCAGGAAAGTAGGTCAAGTATGATCATGCATTGAAGTAACTACCACAACACAAGAGCTCTGCTGCTGAAAAGTTTGTCTTAAACAACCACACATCATTAAATTAGGCTTTTTTTTTTTTTTGAAGGAACTTGCATGAAAGCTATATATATATAGAGAGAGAGAGAGAGAGAGAGAGAGAGAGAGAGAGAGAGAGAGAGAGAGAGAGAGAGAGAGAGAGAGAGAGAGAGAGAATTAGCTTTAGTAATGGTCTTCAATCAAAGCCCTTAAATTTGTCAGTAAGGTCTAGCTTGATGGGCAAATTATTATACATAAATTGTGGATGAAGTTCCATAATTTTATTTTCATCTTGCTTGATAATGGGGTCCCATTTAAAGGAATGACTTTGTGAAAACATGACATGTAAGTGGACAACTCCATGTTTGGAGTCTAAGTTTTGCTGCTTTAGGGCTAGAACTCGCTCACCCCAGTAGACCAAACCGTTTCTGTAAAAATGCATCACAGACACTTTTTTTTTCTTCCCCATTTAAGGTCACACATACATATGTGTGGTTTAGGACACAGTATAATTTACTGTGAACTATAATAATGAACAAAACTGCAGCCAGCCACCTTGGACAGCAGGGTCGGCATTCACAAACCACCTGCGGAGTAGTAGTTCTTATCTAGACTCAGTATTTGTGACGATGAGCATCATGAATATGGAGGACGTGATTGAAGATCAGTCCTGCATTGTAAAACCATCCTTGATGATGTATGAAATGGCTGCCTGCAACTGTGAAGTGTTTCGTTTTTATAGCTCACACTACTCCCAAGTATTCCTTTTAAGGTGTAGGTTACGAAGACGTTTCTTTTAATATGTAGAACAGCATATTCATAGACCACAGCTGTTTTTAAAACGTTTGATTGCTGTTTTCTTGGCCCTTTTTTGGCTATGAGTTTAGGTAAGCAGGTGTACTGATGCTTATTCTGGCTGGATTCTTTTTCTTGTTGGCAGGTATAAAGATGCTTTAGTTCTGCTACTGAGAGAGGTTTTGAACAGAATTCAATTCAGATTGAACCAGAGTCAGCTTGAAGAGCTGGACGATGAAACCCTCGATGATGATGTAAGATACAAACGCTCTACTGTTTGCTGGCATATATACATATTGCAGTGACTGCGCTCATGTTTTTGTCTTTGTCTGAGGACTGGAACTGGTGGACAGTATTTTTGGATTGAACTTTCTCTTGCTCTCTGGTTACTATAGCAACAGACGGAGTGGCAGCGATATTTGCGTCAGAGTTTGGAGGTGGTTGCCAGGGTGATGGAGCTGCTGCCGTCTCAGACCTTCTCCATTTTGGTAAGTGTGTGTGTGTGTGTGTGTGTGTGTGTGTGTGTGTGTGGCCACATGATCCATCTGTTTTCTTTCCTCTGGGGTTTTGTTTATTATGCTCTTTTATCAAGACTAATTAGGTGTTGGAAACCTGTTAAAATACAGTGAATCACATTGAAGCAGGTTATTGCTTACAGTGTCACACAGAGACTGATACACATTCCACATGTCGTTACCATTAAAGCAAAATCATTCTTGTGCATGGCTTACATGATAAATACTGTGAAACATGTGTTTCAGTTCCCAGTGCTTCAGGAGGACTTGGACATTTACCTTGGACTCCAACAATTTATTGTTACCACACGAACAAGTGAGTCCTGTTCTTGTCTTCACTTCCACAGTGACGCTTTTCAGTGAAAAATATCATGCATACTAATTTAACACACACGTGTGTGTCAGGCTTGTTTTGCATGAAAACTTGGCATCAGTAGGTTTGTTTATACACTATTTAGAAACTCAAGGCAGGGCAGATACTAACTGGGGAAGTCATGTGGTTGAAAGGCAGATCTCATTCTTTGATATAGCCAATGACCTTAGAAAAAAACTAGAATCTAAATTTCAACAGTTTCAGGTGTGTATCTGTCTGCAGATGTACTTGGTTTCTTAGTTTAACTGTCAGCTTTTTCAACTCTAAAGGCTGTTGCACACTTGAAGTCAGGGTTCTGGTGTGTCCTTAAGTCTTACAACAGATGTTGGAATATTTGTTGGAGGACTTAAATGGTCTTAAGTGTTGGAGGGAGTATAAAATTCAGGGATGTTCAGGCATATTGTAAAGTGTTTGGTATCTGCAGATAAAAGCTTGTTCCACTTCAGATCCTTTGATATGTCACCTAGAGGAACCATAAACGGACGTTATTCCAGAAGATGCAGCAGTGAGCTGTGCTGTGAAAATATAATGCAAATGAAAAACATCCCTAATTTAATTGTAAGATGATGCCTAAAAGCTGTATTGAGTCATCTTTTATATTTAACTAGTCCAGAATAGTCCACCAAATAAAAATATCCAGCTGACGGTGGTCTAAACTGACCACTGACGAGGGACTAATAGACAGCAGAACCGAACACACTGAAAGACCGAGTAAAGAGCCATGCAATCTCAGCATGTGCATGTTTGCGGTTTGAATAACGTAGGTATTTAATACATGTGGTGGAAACGGTATAAATTTGTTATGCTGTGGTTTTAAAAATGTGTTTAAAAGCAGTGAGTTTGATTTAAAAGTCACACATTTGCCGAGTCCTATCTGCGCTCAGTAGCTTCCAGTGCTCCTGAATGCCGCTCTGCATTTTGCTATTGGTGCATTAAATTAAACTCTGAATGAGACCATAAAACCCCTTACTAGATTACACTGAAAGGCAGTCAATGTAAAATCTTCAAGACAGACAAAAGGCTGTGGTTCGTTACCTCAGCTTGCTTGCCTGCTGTTGTTTTTTTGTTTGTTTTTTTTTCCGCATTTTTCATCTTGAAAATATTGAGTCTGTGAAGAATCAGTTCAATGATCCCGAAAGAAATGAAGTTGAAGATTTATTCAACTTGAATTATTGTAAAGTTAGCTTGATGTTTATCGGCGCTCTTTCTGAGATTCGTGGAGCTACAGTGGGCAGTAACTTTAATGTCTGTGACAGTCATTGTCATGTTAAGGTCATAGCCATAAACTTTCCTCATCTCAGAAGTTTTACTTTCCTTAAGTTAACTTTTCAAAAATGCAAAGCGCTGAATTTACAGAGCTGTCTAAATACCATGTTTCTCCTATTGCCTCTCAGGAAGCAGAGCCAAACTATAGTAAGCGTAACCTGTGGTTTCTGCAAGGTGGCTTCTTTGCTACGTCATTTCACCTTTTTTCGTTAACTTTTTTTTTTGTATGCCAGTTATGCAGATCTGTCTCTTCACATACATATATGACTAATTAGCCACATGATAAAGCATCTAGTTGCCTAGAAGGTCACAGCAGAATGTTTGATGCGGTCAAAGAACCGTTGCTCCCTCCCCTTATAATTTCATTCAAACCTACAAAATCGCGTTTAGCACACCATGAATAGCTATTGCTGAACTATTTTAAGGATTAATTAAAAATGTGTGCAGCTGTTAAGAATGAAGACTTTACCTTTTAAAAAGTGCAGGGTGAGTCTAAAGTCACAGGACAGGTTTTTTTTATTTTTATTATGGGCTTTTATCTCTGGGGTCATCTCAAACAAATTGTGTGTGTTGAGAAAATCCGCAGCAGACACCACCTTCAGCACCGCGTCGTGGAGGCTTGTGACCGCGTATAAAATACAATAAAACTGTGTCCTGTGACTTTTGACTCACCCTGTATTTGCTAGAAAGCGAGGCCAGTTTGTCATCTGTATATGAAGACTTCTGTTTTTGTCTGCTACAGTCTTCTTACTCAATGTCAGCAACATTCAGTAAGCCGCAGTTTTTTTTTTTTTGTTTTGTTGTGTTTTACCCCCCCCCCCCCCCCACTCCCCAGTTGAGGAAGTTGCCACCAGCTGAAATGTGGACTGAAAATGTTTATTGTAATTCACTGTTTAAAAGGCCTGCCTTGTAAAATCATGTAGGAATTCTGGGGGGGGGGGCATAAAATGTGGCAACGGGCTTCGCCAATACCTAAAATAATTAGCACATTATTTTCTAGTTAAACCATTGCGTTGATTTGATTTTATTGTGCACCCATTCCAATCAATACAAGCAGTCCGTTGCAGATTTGTGCTTTTTTAAATTTATTTATATTCTTTAACACTTACGGTTTTAATAAAAATCATTAATAAAACTCAGACATTAAATAATATGATACCCAAGTAACCCAACATATTTTGAAAGCTGCCTGTCATTTCAGTATATGTTACAAACCTGTTTATCACCAACTTCTGGTTTATATTCGCTGTCTTGTTAGTAGGGCTCCCTGCTGGATATATATCAGACTGCAAGTGATTTCCAACGCCATGCCCACATGCTATAGACGCCTTTGGAAAGCCAGTGGAGGTGTATGTTCAGAGCATTCTAAGGCAAAATAGCCCCCATAGAAAACGCTGCAGGCACCAAATCGCAAACAGTATCAAATGAACAATATCATATGGAGCAGTCGTGGGTTGGAGGTTCGGGAACTGGCCCTGTGACAGGAAGGTCGCTGGTTCGATCCCCAGAGCCAACAGTACATGACCTGAGGGTTCCTTGAGCAAGACATCTAACCCCCAACTGCTCCCCGGGCACCATGGATAGGGCTGCCCGCCTCTCCGGGCAAGTGTGCTCACTGCCCTCTAGTGTGTGTGTGTGCTCACTAGTGTGTATGTGGTGTTTCGCTTTAGGGATGTGTTTAATGCGGAGGTGAAATTTCCCCATTGAGGGGCTAATAATTCATTAATTCTTCATGAAAACTGGTCACCTCTCTGTGGCTCGGTCCCTTTTTTGCATGTGGGAGCTTTTAGCGCACCAGTCCTTTTGCACTGCTGCTCGTCTCTCTCCTTTCTCTGGTTCCTCGTTGCTCTTCTTAAAGTTGCCTACTTTTTCTAACCAGAATCATTTGGCTCTCATTTAGCTTGAGCACCTGAGCAGAGAGGGAAAGAGCACGTCGCCCAGCTTTCCTGTCACTGCCCCCAGCTCCTCATGCCTCTCGTGTCTGTCATTATTCTCCTGCTCTCTTTCACCCCATGTCGGCCTCCTCTCGCTGTCGCTCGCAGCCTTCATTGGCATGTGATGCTCAGGAACCGCTCAGATTTCAGCATTAAATTCAAAAACTCAGACACGTGTAGGTTCACTGGTGGTTTTGGATACTGAATAAAATATCTATATGTTTCAGACATCATGACCCCTGGTTCCTCTCACCACCATTGTAAAGAAATCCAAGTTTGTAAATTTCTCTTCAATTAACTTTCAAGTCAAACCACTTTTTTTTTTTTTTAGATATCAAAGATTTTATTCTGTAAAAAAAAAATTAATTCTGAAAAATACTGTAAATTTTACTTGGTAAATTACACACAGCAAAGACAGCAGGAAACTTATTCTACTGTAACCCGTATCACCTTAATCTTTTAACAGCAAACGTAAATAAAACATTGTGTACATGTTATTCAGTGTTGTTTATTTTTCTTGTCCTGTTTATCGGCTCTAGACAGGGATCAGGAGGGTTCTGCTCTTCTAAAGGTTCCAGGTCATAGCTAGCTGCTCTAGTTGTTTTAGCTTGCCTGTTTTTCCTGCAGTGAGTTACACTAAGACGAATTGAAGTTTTAAAGCATGACATTTATTTTCAGTTCCAGGTCCTCAAGCTAAACCTAATGTAAAATAAAATAATGGGAAGATAAAAAGCAGTACGGTAGGAACGGCCAGCGTCTTGTGCTCTCTCACTGCTTTATTGGTGCGTGCCCACCCACTTCCTAACAGATGAACTCCAATTTTCCCCAAATTATTTCCAAGCTGTTTAGTGATGACTCATCTCAAATGAGTGATTATCTTCTTTTACGCATCACCCTCAGGTTACTCTTATCAGTCATCAGTGATATCCAGTTACACTACCCAGGCCTATTGTGTAAAAGGCACGTTGTGTTTTATGCTATATTTTTTTCCTATTTGTTGAACTCATGAAATGAAACAGAAAAAATTAAGCATGTAATTTGACAGGAGTTGTGAAACCTTTGCATATGACTACACACTCACCAGCCACTTTATTAGGTACCTTGCCTAGTAAAAGGTTAGACCCCCTTTTGCCTTCAGAACTGCCTAAATTCTTCGTGGCAAACTTTTAACAAGGTGTTGGAAACGTTCCTCAGAGTTTTTGGTTGGTTATTTAAATTACTGTTGCCTTTCTATCATCTCAAACCAGTCTGCCCATTCTCCTCTGACCTGTCACATCATCAGGGCTGTCATATACTGTCGGCTCTGGGGATCGAACCAGCGACCTTCCGGTCACGGGGCCGGTTCCCTAACCTCCAGCCCACGACTGCCAGCAGTTGCTTATTTTTGGCCGTACTTTGTCTCTGCATCTCTTTTAACCGCATTTGTGTTTGTTTTTTTTTGTTTTTTCTTTCTTTTTTGTAGATCGCAGGTTGAACATCACAGCAGAGGCTGACTGTAGGAAGCTGCACTGCGCACTCAGAGACCTCAGCTCTCTGCTGCAGGCTGTAGGACGTCTGGCTGAGTTTTTCACTGGAGATGTTTTCACTGCTCGCTTTAATGATGCCCTGGCTATTGTGCAGAGGTCAGTTGCAAATTTCCTTAGATAAAGCTTGACATGTACTTACACAGCTAAATTCAGCTTCCCTTTTTCCTTTCATGTCTAGTAGCCCATTCTTACACACAGTAAGGTAAATTTAAGTAAAATTTAAAAAATCAGCAAGTACAGCAGAATTGGTATCAGAAGAGGAAAAACTGGCATTGGTGCATTTAGTGTAAATCTCTTCAACATTTTTGATTGTTATATTTGTTTGACGTATTGGATTAATTCATGTTTTTTCGAAATGCACTGAATACATAATGTGACTGGAATAACTATTGACACAGTAGTGGAATTTGGACAATAAATGCAATATATGGTTTGTTTGGGATGTTCATGGGAATCTTATTTTGGCCAAAAAACTGATCCGTTTTATACCCCAACTACACCTTCAGTTGATATTCTATCTTTCTTCACCCAGACAATAAAATTTAGTTCTGGTTATGTTATCCCTGTGTACTCAATGTGTAATCTGGAGAGTCAACCCAAACATCTAATCTTTATCTCCAGCCCTGCCCAATCCCTACGAATAATCGCTTTAATTCATAATCCTGGACCTGTAGACTGTGTCTCAACCTGTCATCAGGAACCTTTGGAAAGGCTTATGCCATCCTAATATCCTTCAGCCTTCCCCTCTACAGCTAAGACTCAGACTTGAATCCTGTTCCTGAAGTCCAGAGGAGCACTCCTTGGTTGTGAAGTGTGGTTTAGCTCATGCTGATCGAGAGATTGGCCAACGAGAGATGTGGAAGATCACTTGTTACAGAATTGAGCACATATGACACTTGGACTATTGCTTTTGTGGAAATAGCAAAAAAATGTGTCATCACATTTGTCACTGATTTTTCATTTTTTTTCTCTCTCCCCTGGCAGGCTAGTGGAGGTCACTTGTTATGGCTCTCAGATCAGTTTGTATGATGTCGAAATGGCTGTCCCATCAGTTCTTAAACCAGACCTTATAGATGTGTAAGTACACAAACAGAACCAATTGATGGCTCTAATGCCCAGTTCTAATACACACATACATATGCATGCATACGTGCCTGTGCCCAGTGATTGTTAATAGAGTTAGAGTGGTAACAGCCCCCAGTGATGGTATAAACTAATTTAAACTAATTAAAATCATTCATTTATTTATAGATTTTGTGCAAACCATAGTAAGACAGGGTTGTTCCCACGTAACAGAACTTTTAAACGTTGGAAGATTATATATGTCTGTAACATGGAGGAGAGTGTTCTAGAAACACAGCTGTGCTGGTTAAACACACTTTGCAGATATCATGCCTGTACAAAAAGCCACCTCTACAGCGTATGTTCTAGTACATCCTCACACCCACAGCTCCTGGTTCCAGACTCAAAAAAGGGTCTCGTGAAAAACATGTTTCAACTTTTACTGAATTACGCTATCTGGTGTTTTTATTTGATAAAGATTAAGACTCAACTTGGACAGCTTTCTTCCACGTGCGGGACAAAACAGTGAAGCAAAGAACAAATCCCCCAAACCGCTTTTACTGGTTACCCTGGTTGTTTTCCACACAGTTAGGTGAAAATGAGGACTCGACACAGGCCTACATTTATGCATATATATTTGGTTTTGGTCTGACCCTGGTCTGACCCAGATCTGCTATACATACATATTGCAGTCTGTAGTGTACTCATGGTTTTACACCTGTGATGTGGTGGAAGTTATTTATTCATTTATTTATTTATGTATTTATTATTTTAAAGCCATGCCCAGTCACTGGCTGCTCTCCAGGCATATTCTCATTGGCTGGCTCAGTTTTGCAGTGAGGTGCAGCGGCAGCAGGATCAAACTCAATTCGTCGACCTGATCACCTCCAGTATGGCTGCAACTACGCCCCTCATTAATGCCAAGGTAACATCCATGTGTCTACGATTTATGTTGTAGAAATGAGGAATTTGGAGCATAGATTATTTCCTGTAGAACCTGTTCTTCTCCCTATTGCAGTAAGTCTATCTTATGCTGTACTGATATGGTGATACTGTAGGTTCCAGAGAAATTGCTGGTGTCTGCGTGCCATCTTCTGGTCTCTATGGCAACAACGGTGCGACCCGTGTTCCTGGTGTCGTTGCCAGCGATCCAGAATGTCTTCAATCTGATCACAGAAAACCACAACCACAGACTGCCTCAAGAGGTATGTATGGGCAGGTATTGCTAGCTCATTTGCATGATTTAATGATTCTTAAGATTAGTTTAAGCATGTCTGTTTTTGTTTTGACATGTGCTACAGGCTCACGTGCTGGTATGCAGGGCTTTGTCCAACATGCTGCTCTTACCATGGCCCAGCTTACCCGAGGCGGAGCAGCAGTGGCCAAGCCGATCGACCAGTCACGCCCGGCTTGTCAGCACCCTCACGCATCAGTACCGCCTCTTACCACGCCCACCTGACCATCACACCAACAGTGAGTGTACTAACTACTAGTCCAGAAATAACACCCCTGAGTACTTTATACATACCGGACACTCCTGCATAACCAAGGTGAGCTTTATTAGCAAATACATCTTTGGAACCATTAACTTATTAAGCTCCTAACTTTGTGTACTTCAAGGGAATGAATGTTTGAATGCAGAGTGATCTCCCAGCACTCTGTTCTGAGCACTCATTTTTGCAGTTTTGGCTGATAGCCCAGGAATTCTAGTGAGTTGTAGCTCAGGATGAAGTCCATGCACAGTGGGGGACAGTTTCAGCCTGGTGCTAAGGAAGCTCTAAAACATATTGCACTGTGATGTGGCCTCTAGAGGGCAGCACAGAGTTGCTCTCTCTAGTTTCAGGAAGTTTCAGGAATGCACTGGCAGTTTTTGAAGGTGGCCAAGAACATCCTTGGTTATTGTAGATATTTGGAGAGTCCATTAAACCATTCAGGGAAAGATTTCTCTGCATTTCTCTCTTCTTTTTCATCAGCATACTCTTTCTGTCTGTATTTTCTTCACAGGTAAAGTGGTCCTGCAGCAGACCCTGTGCGTACTGAGGGATGTAGTGGACAGCATATCTGGAGAAGCCACCAAATCTCGTCAGATTTGTTACCAGAGCCTGCAGGAGTCAGTTCAGGTCACACTGGCCCTGTTTCCACTGTATATCCAGCAGCCTGGTAAGCCTTGCAGCACCATCAGGCTATCAAATGTCATTTATTTAGTGCTGACTACGCTAAGAGGGCAAGTTTCAAATCACAATAAAATTAAAACAATTTTAATTGCACATTATTAACGATGTCATTATAAGGTTTAAGATTGGAGATATGGCACAATATGAGTGAGCTGTTGTTGATCAGTCAGAAGCAACCAAACTCAAGTGAGGTGCATGTACCAACACAACCACGACTACTGAACTTCCAGTTTGATGTGCTCATAAATTATGTCACAAACCTTCCTGACAAAAAGCCCTATAAACAAGACCAGACTATTATAAATATTGTGTTCAGTTGACCCACCATGCATGCCACCGATGCAAGGATTAATTTAACGTTGATGGGTGGCTTGAAATGGACAGTTTTTGCAAACATGCTATCAGTGTTGGCATTGGCTGTGCCTACGGTAATGCTAATTTCTGCCAAATTATTGGATGTGAAGCTTCTAACCTTTTTAGACTTCTTTAGAGGGAAAAAAAATAAGTTTAAATCTGTTTAAAACTAAGTGCTACCTGCCTAATAGGCCCACACACAAAAGGGAAGATTCAGTTCTGATAAATAAGATAAGATGCCTTTGTCATTGCACAGTGTACAATGAAATTGAGTAGCAGTCCAACTGCACTTTCTGCATGCAAAGCAATTAAACATGAGGCTAAAATTATATAAAGTGCAGATTTAAGGGGGGAAAAAGTATAGAAAATCTTAAATATAAAGAAAAAGGACTATAAAACTATATATTCTAAACAGACAATAGACAAGTGAGGTAGCAGTTAGTTATTGCACATTCCTTGGATAGCTTATAGAGTTATAATATTGGACAGAATATAGATTATAGATTGCACACTCGAGAACAAATGAATAATAAATAGAACCGAGGTGGAGTGGAACACTGGAACAGTGTTAAGTGTTCTCTGAAGTCAGTGCCAGTACAGAGTGGTAGTGGTGCTCAGTCATTTCTACTGAGCACAGTGTTCTATAGAAAGTCCTTGTCTCTGTGTGTGTGTGTGTGTGTGTGTGTGTGTGTGTGTGTGTGTGTGTGTGTGTTCAGTTCCTGTACGGCTCTGGGATAAAAACTGTTTTTAAGTCCGTTTGTCCAGGATGGGACCCACCTAAAACGTTTACCAAAGGGCAGCAGGTCGAACAGATGATGTCCCGGGTGAAATAAATTAAAATTAAGTGAATAAAAACTAAACTGAGGGAATGACATTGAATGACTGGTATTTGAGTGTGAAAGACAATCTGACCTCATCTGGGTGTGCTGAAGTGTTAGCCCAATGGCTGTACTAGCTAGGAAGTTAATAGCTTGAGACAGCACAAGGCATGTTCTGTTCTGATTAACGAATTCTCCATTGCCACTAAAGTTAAAAGAACAAAGATTGATGTAGTGAAGTTGAGGAACTGGTGTTTTAACATGTACCCAGAACCAAGCCTCAGCTAGCAGCCTGCATGACCACCTCTGCTCTGTGATTTTGACTTTAAGTATTATTAGATTGTAGTTTAAGTGATTAATTGAATGTATAGGAACAATACATTCTAGTTAATAATGTGGGAGCTAATGTTTTAATTTTATTTTGCTAAATGGCATGCATAAATTAAATACAAGTTCTTCAGGTGGCATCAGATGTAGCCCCTTTTCCTCCTCACATACTGTTGTTATACTTTGTCACGTGCAGTGCTGTTACTATACTTCACTACCGCTTGGTGCTGAAGATGGATTCGATATCTGACAACCTCTACCACGCCTCCTGTGTAGTTCTAAAACTTTCTCTGAAGTGAACTGCTAATGTAACAGTACTCTCACCTGATTGCTGTATTGCCATGTTCTCATGCCCATAGTTGTGCTGTTAATGTCGTTTCTCTCTCTTTCACTCTTCCACTCTCTCAGATGTGACTGATGAGATGCTGAGTTTCTTCCTCACGCTGTTCCAGGCTCTGCGGGTGCAGATGGGAGTAGCCTTCACTGAGCAAATCATTCAGACCTTCCTCAGCATGTTCACCAGGTAACCCTGCCAACTCCACCTGCAACAGAACCCTGATACAGAGAAGAAGCAACTTTATTGATGCCAAAAAGCTCCTGCCTAATGCCCATTCAGTGTGACTTAATTACTGTTTAAGAAGATCTAATTACCTAAATTCAGCACACCTAATGAAGTAAAAACTCTCTTGAAGATAACGCATTTAAGAGTTATTCTCCCTGTTATGATTCCTTTCCGCAAGATATTGTTATGTGCTAAAATTAGTTTACAGTGCAAGAACATTCTGGCTTACATTTAGTGACTGACTGAAGTGTTCTGAATGAGTTTCCTTCAGAGAGCATTACATAACTTTAACAGAGATCACAAGAGACCCGACCCACTTGAGACAGTTAGCGAAGGTCACGCCGAGTTTTTGTGTTCTTCTGATTGGTCTTGTAATGTCATGTTCTAGGGATCAGCTGGCAGTCAGCATCTTACAAGAGGGCAGTGCTGGTTCAAAAGTGGTTGAGAAATTCCTCAAGATTCTACAGGTGAGACAGTAAAACAGTATTTTGGCAGTTTTCACTCCTTTTGTGTGTGTGAGATACACATACCCCCCCCCCCCAAATCTCTATCTCTCTCATCCTGTTAACACTGCACTTTTGTGCAGGTTGTGGTTCAAGAACCTGGTCAGACCTTTAAGCCGATGTTACCTAGTATCCTCAGCCTTTGTATGGAGCAGGTTTACCCTATTGTGGCAGAGGTAAGAGCCGAACGCAACCCATCAATAACCAGTCTTTGGAACAGTTTGCAGCAGCCATTCATGATTTTCTGTTTTACCAGTAATCTTATTAAAATCTTTATTATAATTTTTATGAGGGATGTATGATGATAATCAAGTCTGTATCAGAAGATATTTGCTTAAAATAAATTCTCACCATCAAACACATGTTTTGACCAGTGAATTATAACTAGCAGAATCTAGGTTTATATACATACATACATACATACATACATACATACATACATACATACATACATACATACATACATACATACATTCATTAATTATCTCACAAAAGTGAGTACACCCCTCACATTTCTACAAATATTTTATTATATCTTTTCATGTGACAACACGATAGAAATGAAACTTGGATATTTATAAACTTGGACAGATTTACTGTCCTCTGAAAAGAACTCATCACACAGACATTGACATCTAAATAGCTGGCAACACAAGTGAGTCCACCTCACAGTAAACATTGTGCCCAAATTATGCCCGTTTGTGTCCATTTGTGTCGTCGTCCCTCCCTGGTGGCATGTGACTCATTAGTTACAAGGTTCCAGGTGTGAATGGGTAGCAGGGCTGTTACATTTGAGCTGTTAAATTTGGTGTTTTGGGTACAATTCGGTCAAACTGGCCACTGGTTATTCTACGTGGCACCTTATAGCAAAGAGCTCTCTGAGGCTATAAGAAGATTGCTAACACCCTGAAACAGCTACAGCACAGTGGCCAAGTTCATTCAGCTGTTTTCCAGGACCGGTTCCACTCTGAAATCAGGGTCCATGTGTTCAGCGTCATATCCAGATGCTCGCTTAAAAAAGTAGATGCATGAGTGCTGCCAGCGTTGCTGCAGAGGTTCAAGACCTGGGAGGTCAGCCTGTCAGTGCTCAGACCATATGCCACACAATGCATCAACTTGGTCTGCATAGCCGCCATCCCAGAAGGAAACCTCTTCTGAAGCTGACACACAAGAAAGCCCGGAAACAGTTTGCAGAAGGCAGGCAGTCCAAGAACATGGATTACTGGAACCATGTCCTGTGGTCTGATGAGACCAAGATAAACATGTTTGGCTCAGAGGGTGTCCAGCATATGTGGTGACGCCTTGGTGAGGAGTACCAAGACAACTGTCTCTTACCTACAATCAAGCATGGGGTGGTGGTAGCTTCATGGTCTGGAGCTGCATGAGTGCTGCCAGCACTGGGGAGCTGCGGTTCATTGAGGGAATCATTAATTCCAACATGTAATGTGACGTTCTGAAGCAGAGCATGATCCCCTCCCTTCGGAAACTGCACTGCATGGCAGTTTTCCAACTCAATAACGATCCCAAACACACCTCCAAGGTGACAACTGCCTTGCTGAAGGTAAAGGTGATGGACTGTCCAAGTATGCCTCCAGACCTAAACCCAATTGAGCACCTGTGGGGCATCCTCAAGCAGAAGGAGGAGGAGCGCAAGGTGTCTAAGATCCACCAGCTCAGTCATCATGAAGGAGTGGATGAGGATTCCAGTATCCACCTGTGCAGCTCTGGTGAATTCCAGGCCCAAGAGGGTTCAGACAGTGCTAGATAATAATGGTGGTCACACAAAATATTGACACTTTGAGCACAATTTGGACCTGTTCACCATGAGGTGGACTCACTTTTGTTGCCAGCTATTTAGAAATGAATGACTGTGTTATTTTCAGCTATACTGCTATACAGGCTGTACACTGACTACTTTATATCCAAGTTTCATAAAAAGATATAATAAAATATTTGCAGAAACGTGAGGAGTGTACTCACTTTTGTGAGATACTGTATATTTTGTGTGTGTGTGTGTGTGTGTGTGTGTGTGTTCCATCTCATGTACTATGTGTTTCTGCCTTGTAGCGCTCCTGTCCAGATGTCAAAGCTGAGATGTTTGAGCTGCTCTTTCAAATCCTTCATCAGAACTGGAGGTTCTTCTTTAAGACTTCAGTCCTAAGCAGTGTTCAGAGATCTGGAGCAGAAGAGCACATGGAGAACCAGGCACAGTTCATCGCAGCCATGCAGGTATGGATCTCAAACAGCGAGCTCAGTTTTCATGGAATCGCCGGGGGTAAATCCAGTGTTTTGGAGTGTTATTATTTTCTGCATGGTGAAGTATTGATTGGCTATATTTGGGGGGGTTTCTGATATAAATGTTTGACGCTTTGCAATTGCTTTAATATTTGTTAACACCAAATGGAAATGCCTTTTCATTGGTTCACTATTCAGTTTTTATTTAGCTAGACAGAATAATGTTATGATCTGCTAGGTTAAAAGACACTGACCCAAAATTTGTTGGGCATTCCTTTGGATAGAAGGGATAGACCTGCTGGATGTTTTGTGTTTTTGTGCACTGATTGTGTGGTGAATGTTGTATGATTTTGGTTGGCAGGCTTTTGGTCAGTCCTTCCTACAGCCAGATATCCACATCTTCAAACAGAACTTGCGCTACCTGGAGATTCTTAACAGCAAACACAAACTGTATCACAGGGTGAGAAACTTGGACTCTTTCAGTAAAGTTTCAGATCCATATACATTTTAATTTCTTCTAAATATGTGCTCCTCCCCTTTATATGCTAATTTGTCTTTTCAGAAGCTGTTTCGGAGCTCCATGCTTTTCCATTTTATTAATGTGCTGCTGCAAGTTCTCCTACACAAGAGCCATGACCTTCTTCAGGATGACATCACTCTGGCCCTCTACAACATGGCTGCTGTTGATTTCCAAGCTTTCTATTCTTCGTTTCTGCCAGAGTTCCTCAATGGCTGCCAAGGCCTCGACCCACACCAACGCACAACACTCGCTCGCAACTTCACACCAGAGAGGGTGAGTGTTTGGACTTGTCCACTGTGTGTTTGTCCACCGGTGTCATTATACAGGGTGAGTCAAAAGTCACAGGACACTGCTTTATTTTATTTTTTATGCTGTCCCAAGCCTCCACGGTGCGGTGCTGAAGGTGGTGTTTGTTGTGGATTTTCTCCACATACACAATTTGTTTGAGACGACCACAGAAGATAAAAGTCGATAATAAATTAAGAAATAAAATGTGTCCTGGGACTTGAGACTCTTGTGAACCTATGCATGTCCTTTTATTTTAAAGTTGGAATAAATAGAAATTTCCCTTAAAGCAGTAAAGTTTGAATATTAAAGAGAAACTCTGGCCAACATGGAAATTTTATCATTGCTACACCTGTTGTAACAGTGATTCCACAGTAGTCTCTCGAGTGACATTTTCCAGTTTAATGGAGAGGGAAACATCAAAAGAAAGTTATCTTGAAGGTGGAAGGGACTTTTGGAAAAACTACAAACACTTAAAGGTGCAACAGTTTTTGAAGCTTAGCCTTTAGTTTTTTTTTGTATTGTCCTATTGGTTGTACAACATTTGCATAGTATATGCTGGGCATTGTACTGGGTGTGCGTTGACTTAAATAAAACCACTGAAAGGATAAAATATTGTTAATCTTTTTTTGAATAAAGGCAGACTCCTAGAGAAACATCTGGTGCTCACAGCACACAATAAACCATTTAGTGATTTTGTTTATGGGCTCATCTACATGTTACAGCCTAATGCATAGCTTGTCAAGCCGAATCTTTTTAAGACTTTCATGCGTGTTGCGTCATCATTTCCTCTCTGTCTGTCTCTCTAGGACCTGCCATCGTTTTCTCAGGGAGTGTACAGGCTGGTGAATGACCTGCGTTTCTACAGACTGTGCAATGGAAGCTTGCCACCAGGGACCCTGAAACTATAGCAATGTGCCCTACTTGCCACACAGCCAAACATGGCCCGTCTGTGCAAGGATGCCGATCACTTCCACTGTAGTGATCAAGCCACAGCCTTTGCTAGGGGCCAGCCTATGATCTCTTTAAGGGCGTGTCATAAGAGCCACACCCCCCGTTTGCTACGGGGTTTGTTAGTCAGCTTATGTTTATTTCAGCAAAATTTCACACGTTGCCAACGATCATAAGGCCAAAGTGTACGTTCCACTGCTGCAATGGAGATCAGAGCGCTCTTGACGAAGGTTTAAAGTGAAGCAACTTGGTGTTTGAAATGATCGGATTCGGTTTGTAAGCACTCTGGTTGAAGCTTCGCTGCTGCGTTTCTACAGAGGCCGACTGTGTTTTGATCATAGAGCAGTGTTCTTTTAACAAGGTGGTGCAGTTGGAAGCACTCGAATGCGGTTAGTAACGAACAGTTGTGGTTTAAAGCTGTTTGAGACGGACTCTTGATTGGGTTGATGGTGAATGAGACGGAGTGAAAATTGGTTTTTAAGTGGACTACTATGATTCAGAGCGACATTTCTTTTGTCTTGATTTTAGCGCCTTCTCTTCATCTCCTCTGAGACGGACTCTCACTCCTCCTTTCATATCATTCCATCCTGATCCAGGAGACACAAACGTTCAATAAAGTTTTATAATGAAGAACTTGTTTGCTGCTCATTCATTTAATAAAATAACTTGGTGGTTGTGTTAGTGGGTTTCCATTAACTTAGTGAGAAATAAAATCTTAAAGGTTGGACATTTTTCACCGTTCTAAAAGTGTTTTTCCAAGTGCTTTCATTCTTTAATAGGAGTTTATTTTGATTTTCAGTTTTGAATTTTGACTGCAAGTTAGCCAAAAAAAAAATACCAAGGGTTTGTTTTAACCCTCCTACCGTCCTTGGGGTCAATTTGACCCCATTCAATGTTTATCATTCAAAAAATAGTTAACTTTTTTTTTCTTTTTTTTTTTTCTTTTGCTTCATATTTCATGACTTTTCCTAATTTGATGGGGACAACTGATGAAGCATAAAATTGTCATGATATTTTTTTTCAATGTGCTGAACACACATTGCACGCATTGGTCGTCCTCAGGGGTCACTTTGACCCCAAGCTGTTTTAGCTGTTAACTTGTCGGTCAGTGTGTGTGACCTAACATGACGACACCTGCAGGTGAAATATATTGATATATATCATGAAACGTGGCAGGTGGCAGGTCTGTCCGACCCGAAACGACCAGTCTGCAGGGAGCGTGCGCATACACTCTGAACATCCTGTGTACAGTAGTGCAGACTAACAGCTTCACTGTGGGCATAAAGAACTGTTTCATGTTTTGACGAACATGTTTCATGTTCACACTTTCGCAAATGGGTGGATTTTCTTGTTTGTCTCTAAAGACTAAAAGTTTACTGTGGGCATAAAAACCTATTCCATGTTTTCACTAGCATCTGACATGTTCTCATTACCCCCCCCCCCCCCAAAAAAAAAAAAATCTATAACTCTGCTACTGCTGGTCCCAAGCCTGGATATATTACAAAAAATAGTAAATTAAAAAATTAGTAAATATGTTTGAGAGGAAAGGGGGAGTCACCAACATTAATCAACATGGTCATGAATGTGCTCTCAACCTGAAAGTTTTTCTGATGGTGGCGCTACAGTAAAGGTCCTATCCATCATCACCAAAGCAAGACTTGTGGTCATTAATGTTGAGAAGTAAATTTGAGAAGATTTGTATGAGAAATTCAAGATAAATTAATTCTAATTTAAAGGATTGGCCTGATGGTGGCGCTAGAGGACAGGTCAACTCACGGATTTTCAAGGGGTTATTTATGTATTCAGCAAATAAAGTGCCTGTCACAAACGTGGTCGACAATATTCTGTAAATCATTTTCTGGAGGTAAATATCCCTGGGGTCAGATTGACCCCAAGGACCAAACTTGTTATTATATTTGAGGATGATAGGAGGGTTAAAAGCAGGTTCAGCTTTTATAGTCTAACTATATCGTTTTGTTGACTGCTATCCCGACGTGTTGATCCACTCAAATTGTATTTAATCTTTGTCCTTTTTTATTCTGTTCAAGATTCTGATAAAAATCCTTGATATAGAGTAGTATAGTGTAGAATAGTGTGTTATTTAAGTAATTAGGGGGCAGTCGTGGGCTGGAGGTTAGGGATCTGGCCCTGTGACCGGAAGGTTGTTGCTTCGATCCCCAGTGCTTCACAGTCCATGACTGAGGTGTCCTTGAGCAAGACACCTAACCCCCAACTGCTCCCCAGGTGCCGTGCATAGGGCTGCCCACCGCTCTGGGCAAGTGTGCTCACTGCCCCTAGTGTGTGTGTGTGTGTGTATGTGGTGTTTCACTTCACGGATGGGTTAAATGCAGGGGTGGAATTTCCCCGTTTGTGGGATTTTTAAAAAGTATCGCTTACTTAATGTGTTATGTGCGTAGAGGCCATTCTGGCCCGATTTTATATGGATGATTTTTTTACTTTGTTACTGGCCGCAAAGTCCAGTAGGTAGGCCTGTCTTTTATTGCGTATTATTGCAATTATTTAATCTGACCATAATTTATTTCCACATTTCTTAGCCCCTCAATCATGTTTGTATTACAACAATGAAAACTTGAGATGGGTCATTTGGTCTTAAGAGCTGGTCAGTCATTAGTTGGGAGTTAAGTATCCACAGCTAGGAAGTGACGGTTAATCAGATGATTTGGCCAGTTTAGGCTTATACTTTAATAGTTACATAATAAACAACACACCTTTTATGTCAGCGCATCTGCTTGTATTTCATGCACTGGAGAGTGGAGGGACTTCTCAGCTCTCAGTGTAGGACTGTTAAAGTGCAACTTTGAACTTTGTATTGGTCAGTCTCAGGATTGTGAGTTATTTCTTGTAACAGCTGTTACATGGCATGATCGGTCCCTCACTCACGCTCTGTCCACTTGTTCCATGATCAAGGGTAATGTTGGTTTTGTGACCTTGGATCAGCCTAAACATTGATTTGTGTGGTTTCAGGTTTGCTCAGAGACCTTGTTTTCATAATCTGAGCCCTTCCACAATCCAAACAGGAAAAGGCATCATTTAAGTAATTATGTTTGGCAAACAGTAAGGACAGATTGGTCTCTGCCTCTGGGGGTCGACAGTAATGGATTTCAGGTCACTTTTCTTCATTGTCTTTCCCCTTAGAATTGTGCTTGAGTACTATAAGACTCCTCACAGTGCTTGCCACAGGGCATTTGGCCAATAGTTGGGGCTGCAATCAACACTCATGGCCTCAATATCTCAATGAACTTATCGGTGGCCACGTCTTATTAAATAAAATCTCCATGTGTCCTAAGTGACACCATAATGTTCATTAGTAATGTGTGTATAGTATGACATGTTTATCTGTGACCATCTTTGTGGATGTTGGGACGTTTAAATAAAAAAAAAATCTACAGAAGTCAATAGAAACACCCCACTATGGAGCCCTGCTGGTGACATCCTGTATACAATCCCAATTCCAGTGAAGGTGGGGCGCTGTGTAAAACATAAATAAAAACAGAATAAGATGATTTGCAAATCCTTTTCAACCTACATTCAACCGAATACACTACAAAGACAAGATATTTAATGTTCAAATGAATAAACTTTGTTTTTTGCAAATATTCACTCATTTTGAATTTGATGCCTGCAACATGTTCCAAAGAAGTTGGGACAGGGGCGTGTTTCCCACTGTGTTACATCACCTTTCCTTTTAACAACACTCAATAAGTGTTTGGGAACTGAGGACACTAATTGTTGAAGCTTTGTAGGTGGAATTCTTTCCCATTCTTGCGTGATGTACAACTTCAGTTGCTCAACACTCCGGGGTCTCCGCTGTCGTATTATGCGCTTCATAATGCGCCACACATTTTCAGTGGGAGACAGTCTGGACTGCAGGCAGGCCAGTCTAGTACCCGCACTCTTTTACTACGAAGCCACGCTGTTGTAACACGTGCAGAATGTGGCTTGGCATCGTCTTGCTGAAATAAGCAGGACGTCCCTGAAAAAGACGCTGCTTGGATGGCAGCAGATGTTGCTCCAAAACCTGTATGTACCTTTCAGCATTAATGGGGCCTTCACAGATGTGCAAGTTACCCCTGCCATGGGCACTAACACCCCCCCCACACCATCAGTGATGCTGGCTTTTGAACTTTGCGGTGATAACAATCTGGACAGTCCTTTTCCTCTTTGGCCCGGAGGACACGACGTCCATGATTTCCAAAAACAGTGTGAAATGTGGACGCGTCAGACCACAGGACACTTTTCCACTCTGCGTCAGTCCATCTCAGATGAGCTCGGGCCAGAGAAGCCGGCGGCGTTTCTGGGTGTTGTTGATATCTGGCTCCCTTTATACCCAATCATGACACTCCTGTTTCCAATTAACATGTTCACCTGTGGAAAGTTCCAAACAGGGTTTTTTTGAACATTCCTCAACTTTCCCAGTCTTTGTTGCCCCTGTCTCAACTTCCTTGGAACATGTTGCAGGCATCAAATTCAAAATGAGTGAATATTTGAGAAAAAAAAAACAAATTTTATCCGTTTGAACATGAAATATCTTGTCTTTGTAGTGTGTTCAACTGAATATAGATTGAAAATGATTTGCAAATCATCGTATTCTGTTTTTACTTATTTTACACAACGTCCCAACTTCACGTGGCGTGGCGATGAGATCGCGGCTCAGTAAGTTGTGACCACGACTTAACCATCTCGTTCCCACGCGTTACCAAGTCGTGGCCACGCATGATTTTTGATCTATACAGGATGACACCAGCGGGGCTCTGACCTCGGTCTGACGTCCTTAAAACAGTCTGTCAGTCCTGTCATCACTCTCTGATTAGGCACGTGAGTGTGGCCCATCAGGTGAATGACCGGTTGTGCGCGTGCAGTCCCTCAGCGCTGGTCAGCCTCTGTGGGGCTCTGAGGGATACAGAGGAGATAGAAGAGCTGGCGGTCGGACTTTCATTGACGAATCTCTCCTCCTGGAGCTGCTGTCCTGTGGTTTTTCACTTCATGTGCTAGTTCCTTCTTTTCCTCCCTCTTTCAGCTGATGTGGTCATGGCGGCGGCGCCGGTCTGTCTACTGAACCGCCTTCTGCTCCCCGGTGTGCGGCCGGTCTCGCGCGTCCAGCTCACTTGGTTGTGTGGCCGCCCGCGGAGCCACAGCACTGCCTCAGGTGTGTATGTGTGTGTGTGTGTGTGTGTGTGTGTGGAGCGGCTAGCGCCGTCTGAAACCGCCTTTGAGTAAAAAGTGTTTTACCTCCAGCTCAAGCAGGACAGCAGTAGCGTCCTGAGGCGAGGCAGAAGTTGCCTTCCTATTCGAATTCTGCCGTTCCACCTTAAATCGTGCCCCGGTTCGATTCCAGCGCCAGAATCGAACTGCTGTAACGTTGCCATTTAAGGTGGAGCGGAAAAAAATCGAACCAGCCTCGTCCTCGAATGAAAAACTAGCTAACGACCACAGGAAAAAAAAACAAAACCTCTCAGCAGCTCAAGTCCAGCGTTCTCGACGCAGGAGGTGAAGTTTGTAGCGCGGTTCTTCTGTTTTTGTCGGTTTTTTGGCCGAGTGCTCTTAGTTTAAGGGGTGAATTAAAGGAGGGGGGGAAGCTGAACCGAGTAAATAGAGTTGGGCTCCGAGCACGAGAGACCGGTAAACAGAAAAGAAAAACTGTTAAAACTGTAAAAACGTGTCTGTGAGGCTAGTCTGACGGTCCGGCCTGGGTAAAAACAGTTGTGACCCCCACTCAGCTAAACTAGGGTGGCTCTGTGTCGCTATTTGGGGATTTGTCTCCGATTCGCTCTGAGAACCGCTATAATCCTCTCTATTAGACTGGAACCGTGCAGCCTGTCCGTGTTTCACACTGCCCCCGCGTGGCCTGTCGTTAAAATGATTAGCTAATTGTACACTTAAGTTTTCTCGTGCTCTCAATTGGACGAGTTCAGTCCAGTGTGCGTTTAACTCGAGCTGACCCGCGGTTTAAACCTAACACGACTTTTTAGTAAACCCAGCATCTGTCTGTCTGCACAGCAGCTGCCGTGGCAGTAACTGCTTCTTCTCTAGGTTCATGGACTTGTGCGCAGGTCAACGTTTGGTGGACTTTACTTCACTGAGTATTTTCAAGTGAGTCCCTTTCTGCCAGGCAGAGGAGAAAAACAGCACAGCTGACCCTCGTCCTAGCAGCAGCATGTCAAAATATGGATTACGTGTCTAGAAATAATAACTTTCCTCACAATGTTTACTTACTATCTCGAAATAATGACTCTGACTCACTGTGTTACAGTAATTTATGTTTTTGGCTTGTGCTGAAATGCTGTTATTCACTTTAGAGAAAGCGTTTAACCCAGTCCTCTTAACCAGCTTAACCAGGGTTATTATAGTTATTATAGTTAACTAACGCTGTTATTAAAACCAAAACTAGCAGTGGAAAAATGTGTTTATTAAATGATATAAAGATAAAAAGCACAGATTTCTAAAAAAAACTACATCAAAACTGTAATGTCTGCTGTAAAATTAGCAGAGAATAAGTAGAATTACTGAAAAAAAACCCTTTAGTATTAGTTTAGTGCTGAATGAGAGTTTTGAAGTGTCTTTGTTTTTAAGGAAAGCTCGAGTCGAGCCGAGCTGAGCTCAGTCTACTGTTGAATTCGTTTAATTGTACTCTTACTATCACAGCTGTTAACCGTAATGCTCAAAACTAAAACGGAAATAAACAAGAAACTAGATCTTTGACTTTACATAAATAAAAAAGAAAACTAACTATTATTATTAACTATGAACTATTTACTATTTGGGGGCAGTCGTGGGCTGGAGGTTAGGGATCTGGCCTTGTGACCGGAAGGATGTTGGTTCAATCCCCAGAGCCGACAGTCCATGACTGAGGTGTCCTTGAGCAAGACACCTAACCCCCAACTGCTCCCCGGGCGCCGTGGATAGGGCTGCCCACCGCTCCGGGCAAGTGTGCTCACTGCCCCTTAGTTGTGTGTTTACTAGTGTGTATGTGGTGCTTCACTTCACAGATGGGTTAAATACAGAGGTGGAATTTCCCCAGTTGTGGGATCAAAAAAGTATCACTTAACTTAATGAACCCTTGACACTAAACTAAAGTTCAAAATGGAATAAATAATGAAATGACGAAAATCCCATCGTTTAGGGATGAAGGAGAAATGTGGGTCGTCTGTGGAAATGCTGACGAAAAGAAATCATCTCAAGATACAAATATTCCAAGAAAAGTCCATAATATTTATTTTATGAAAATAAGTCATTATTGTGATATCACTTCGAGATGCTAAGTAGATATATCAAAGCCTAATAAGGAGGGGGGAGGGGGGGGGGCGTCTCTTTTCTCCTGGAAGAAATGAAAATGCATACATTAAAGTACATTAGAGAGGAAGAGGAAGGGGAACGTACCTTTTACTCTGTTTCAATGAGTTTTTTCCACATTTAAGCCTTTAATCATTTAATGTAGGGTGGCTGTATTACTGTATGGTTTAGGGTACGTTTCCTCTTTAATCAGTGTTTGTGTAAATGGTTCAGGATGTTGAGAGGCCTCATGCAGTGGAAGTCAGACTGATATTAATGGTGTTGTTTGTATGTGTAGTACATGCACACAGACATACTGAAGTACATTCATTCTTATTGCTTTACAGCATTATGTAGAGTAGTGAAGGCCAAAATCAAAACGAGTGCAGTTTTTCACCTGCAGTGCATGCGTCTCCTTACAGCAGACGCAGTCAGCACTGCTCGAGTTCTAACACGCTCATCTGCTGCTAAACTCATCCCTTCACCACTAATCTATGCCAAATATTTATCTGCCCTCAGGGTGACTGTCCCTCAACTTATCAGCAACCTTAAATGCACTTTTCCTGTCCACTGCTCATAGTGCTGGGTGATTGGCCTGCTGGATAGCCAATCAGAGCTTTGCCTGTGTTTGTATCTATGTGTGTGTGTGTGTGTGTGTGTGTATCTGTGTGGGGAATGCTGTTAATTTGATCAGGCATCAGCACTGACTGTAGACATCACATGCACATCACGTCCAGCAGAATCCCTCTTAAATCAAGTGTATGTGAGTGAACGCATGCAGGCGCATTAGCGTGCACTCATGAAAGTATAAAGTAGGTCCAGCTGAACAAAGTTCACCTGGCCACCTTTAGTCGGGGGAGAGATGACATCAGGGAAGGTGTTTGTCAGTAAAATAGACGGATGACAAAATTCATTTCATAAGAAAAAGATTCATGGAAAGAAATGAGTAAGGCTCCAGGCTGCGTGTGTCACAACAGCAGCTAAATGATTACAGTGCCAGGGGTGGAAAAACCACAGAAGATTATACTTAAGTGAAATTGTGGGTACTGTATCTAAATGTTACTCAGGTAAAAGTGAAAAACGGAGCCAAAAATGTACTTGAGTGAGGAAAAAAAAAACCTGTGGACAAATATGTGAGCAGAACTGAGATAATAAAATGTGCAGCAGCTGAACTGAGAGAAAATTCTCCTGGCCATTGAGTTTTTTATTCTGAAAGTATAGAAGAAATAGTGGAGAAACAAGTGTGTTTTGTATCTAGGGGATTTAATCGAGTACATGTTCAGGTTTTAATAATACTTAAGTATACTACATATGTATGCACATATATTCCAAAATAATACTTGAGTACAGTACTCAAGTACTATTACTCAAGTCCTTTTGGACCTAGTTGAGACTACTTGTGTAGTGACATAACCTCCAATTCAACAGAAAAAGGAAAAAGCATTAAAGTTTAGGTTTAATTTCAAGAAATGGTTGGACTAATTCTGTTGGCTGTAACTCGGAGGAGTTATGAGGTTTTGATATGACAGCAGCCGTATGTTGGTAGCATGTACATCAGTTTTACCAACCCAGTATTAACAATAGTATTAATGTTAATAATCTACTCATGGTCTTTTCATGGTTAGACAGCAGAGGGCGCAATTGTCCACTTAAAAAATACTTATTCAACCAGCATCACTGACTGCAGACATCAGTCCATCATGAGTCTTTACTGTCAAACCGAACACTTGCAAAGTCTCACAGCGCCTGTGAAATTTGAGGTTGAAATCTGTCAATGCTGTAGGTATTCCCGGCGTGAAAGAGAGGACACTGGTTGCTGTCAAGCCAGATGGGGTCCAGAGGCGTCTGATAGGTCAGATCATTAAGCGCTTGGAGCAGCGGGGCTTCCAATTGGTGGGTCTGAAGATGCTGCAGGTGAGTGCTTCTTCTCAGCGTGTTAATGTCTATGAGTACATAATGGGAAATTTGTATGGCTAATAGTGATGAACTGTGCATGACATTCTTCTGAGTAGTGATCATTACCTACATGTTTCAGGTGTCCGAGGAGTTGCTGGCTCAGCATTATGCGTCTCTTCATAGAAAACCGTTCTACCCCAGCCTGCTACGCTATATGACCTCAGGCCCCGTGGTTGCCATGGTGAGGGCCAAACTAACAGCTGTCTGCACTAAAACCACCCCACCCAGCATTTTTAACTGCTGCCCTCCTCCCTCATTTCCTCTGTCCCTCATATCCACTCTAGATAAGCACTGCATAGACGGTAAAGCCCCTCTAGACTGTGATCCCCTGTCCATCCTCTCACACCATCCACTCAAAAAATGGAGTTGAGAAAAACAGTGATCGGTGTGATGTTTAGACCATGATGGCCAGGAAGATGACGCACTCTTGGTGTGGGCCAGAGATGATATGAAGGAGGCGACAGTTCACTGGTTGAAAAATGAACGGGAGAGTAAATAACACTCAACATGGGAAGGCCCCGCTCTTCCATAAATCGAAAAACAAATAAATAAATAAATAAATTCTATGTCATTTGAGCACAGTAGCTGCCCTTTAAGTTGCATGAAAATGATCAACCATGCTTTAAAATGAGTGACTTACACTGCAAGTAAATTCCATTTTTCCTTTTCCTGTAAAGTTTTGTTGTTGGAGACTTTTTTTAATATATTTTAAATTCTTTTTAACAATGTAAGTAATATTTAGTTGTTTTACATTGAATTTCTGATATAAAATTGTGGATGGAAAAGACGAAATGCTTAACGCATCAAAGCAGACGGGCGCCACAGTCTATATAATCTGTAGATGTAGAAAAGTATTTGATTCAAATGTGCACAAGTGAGGTTTACACTTGAAACTGTGCATGAACAGTTGAAAGATGAGACCCTCGGTCTTCTGTGACTGAAAATTACAGGCCACAGACATGGCCAAGATGTCCACTGAGTGGACAGACCTTCTAATAAGGACTTTGAATGGACGTAAACACTACTGCTGTTTTGCAGCATCTTTTTAGAGACTCTGTCCTCATTCAGTGCAAGTCTGCAGAGGTTTGTAAAGGCCCGCCTGCTAAGTTAAAAGTAGTCATGAAGTAGAAGGAAAGAATAAGGTTCCAAAAAAAAGAGATTCTCAGATTCCAGGCATTTTGGAATTGAGAGTCGACTCCAAAGCTTTGGAATCGGTTTCACAAAGTGATGCTCAAATTTGCCCACACCTGGGCCGTGTTCAATCCGCTGATAAGACGTTAATATGTTAAGATCTTTTGTCATTCATCAGTCATACCACCATCGATCATAATGTGTTATGAATTTCCATCAATTCCTATTACTTGGAATCAGAATTGATGTCACTGTGCCTGGAATTGAACAGCTGTAGGTAAAGGCTCAGATGACTTCATTACATCTTTCCAGGTTTGGGAGGGACACAATGTAGTGAAGTCCACACGAATGCTGGTTGGAAACACAAACCCAGCTGAAGCTGCACCTGGAACGCTGAGAGGAGACTTCAGCGTTCATGTTAGCAGGTATGTAGATATACACATATTCCAACGTGCGCTCGAACCAGGGGCGTAGCCAGCCTACTAGAAGGGGTGGGTCTTCTCCCTCAAAATGGACCTTTTTTTATCACAGGCACCGTGTGTAGGTCAACCTTTGGTCTGATACTACTGTTACACTGTTAATCACAGCAATAAGCCAGTCCTGCTTTTCTCCTGCGTCCCTACTGCATCCAGCACTTCCACTACCATTAAACACTGCTATGGAATGAGCGTCGGTAGTGTAGGTTTCCTATTTGCCAGCTACTCATTCAAATTTTCCATTCCACCTTAAATTTATATTTATATTTTGCCGTGTGTACATGCTGTGCTGTTTAAAATTTCAATAAACCGCTGGCAAATACCGACTTAGGCGTAATTTTTTTATGCTTCACCAGCTGTTCACCAGCTGTTTTGAATAGCTAATAAAATAAACTGAACTATCAAGAAAGCTACAGTGGAAATAGACCCACTTTCTGACCCATTCAGTTTTATTTTTCCTTATTTTTACTGACCGATGCTGCCGGCACTTAACACTAGACAACACCCAGTGGTGAATAAGTAATGTTACGTCACCAGAGAAACTGAAATCAGTGATTTGTAATTACCTAAGTACTTTGAAAATGCCTCGATTATTTCATTAATAATTTATTAATTAAACTATCTGTAGGCACAGTACAGAAAGTGCAGTGTGATTTGGAGATTTGTTATTTTTGGTTAAACATCAGTCGACCCTCCCTTGGCTACACCCCTGCACTCATAGTCTCAATTCTAGGTTGACGTATATAAAAATATATAAATCTTTGAAATCTGATACATGAGTCAAAAGTTGGAATTTACTTGCTGGAAAGTAGTTATTGTACTGACAGTGTTTTATACAATAGAAGTTTATTTCAAGTAATTACAGAAGATAAGCATCATGCAAAATAAAGTGTTAGAATCTAAACATGCCTCTACATTCCTCAAGCCAGCCCTCCCTTATCTGAATAACCCCTTACATATCTTCCCAGACTGTTAGGTGCTTTTGGCTTTAGACTGTCATTTCCTTTGGGTGCTGATTTAATTCAGAACTTTCTTCTGTGTTGTATTAATGTTTGCAGGAATATTGTGCATGCCTCAGACTCTGCTGAGGTGGCACAAAAAGAGATCTCGCTATGGTTCCAGCGCTCTGAGCTGATTGACTGGGAGTGCTGTGACCATGGCAACATCTACCATCCGTGAGGGACTGGCCTGCGGAAAGTGCAGGCGCCGTAAATTAGCACCCATGCCGTATGCGTAAACATGTGAGTTCGGACCACAGTTTAAACGCTGGAGCGTTTAAGCAAACGCATCGTGGGGTTTGAAAGGAACTCAGCCTGAAAGCATGTTTTGGAAAGTAAAGTTAAATTGCTGTAATGTTGTTCTACTGCTACACTGTGACCGTATTCAAGGATCTGATCAGTTTTTTGCTGAGTAATTCATAAGTTCTTGGATTGCTTTTCACAAATGTGTCAAATGTTAAATTTGTGGTATATAAAATATTGGAAAGTAGGGACGTTTGAAAGTTAAAGCCAAACACAATTGATGTTCCTGATGTTTCTTATAAGCAACATTTGGACAGAAGCAGCACTGTGCAGCCGTTCTGATTAGAAACACCTACTTACATTCACTCACATATTACTGTAATAACAGCTGTGAAAAACTGTCTTTTGATGTTTGATAGTTAGATAACTGTGCACGGTGAAACCTCCCAGTTTTCCTCACAGATATCAGCTACTTGTTCTTCTCAAAATAAAGGATGTTTCATGTGATCTACATCGAAGGGCATTCCATAAAACATCCCAAATCTGTAATTTTATATTTGATTTCTAATTGTGAAAATGGTTTGGAAGATGTCAGTCAGTATTTCCCAGTTGTGCTTAACATGGCTGTGTAGGACATTAGTGGTCAGAAGATTTGTTGACTTTAGAATAAGTATAGTCGATAATAATATGGTGCTCCAAACTGAGACTTCACTGTAAGGAAGCAAAACGCCTTGTATGGAATGGTCCAATAAACGTTTAAAAGAAGTAGTTGCTGTATTTATTTAACTTGTTACTGTCATTTACTGTCAGTTACAGGTTTTAAAGTTTAGCACGCTGAATTTGAACCAATAAATAATTGTACATATTTTTCTTTTTCAGCTTTTTTTGGTTTTCTTACAAAGACGAAACAGAAATATAAATGGCCTAAAAAATGAACGAAGCAAATAAATATTTGTGTGTTTGCAGATATGTAAGGTTTTTCTTTAACACATTTAGTTTAAGGGGATAGGATAAATTCATGCACAGCTCATAAAAAAGCCTGAATTTCATATGATGTATGATAATTGATATATACAAGTATGGTTCTAATGGCAATACCATTAAAGTTTATTTGAATAGGTCAAATGGTTGAGGCCTCTTTGGGTCTTTTTATGAGGCATCTGCAATACTTTCTTCACTGCCTCTAAAGACATGAGGACTTTTTAAATAAGTATTTGTAAATGTATATAAAAGACATTCTTTCTCATTCAGTTTGTAAACTGAAAAAAAGATTAGAGCCCTACCATCATAAAGTCGTTCACATCGCAGAGGAACTGACTTGGAGTGAACACACCACACGGGTGGTAAAGAAGGCACAACGCCTCTTCCACCTCAGGCGGCTGAAGAGGTTTGGCATGAACCCACACATCCTCAGAACATTCTACATCTGTACTGTGGAGTGTTCTAACAGCTCCAGCACCTCCTGGTACGGAAACTGTACTGCCATTGAGCGGAAAGCTCTGCAGAGGGTGGTACGGACAGCCCGGCACATCACCGGCGTCCAGCTCCCAAACCTTTTGGAATTGTACACCAGCCACTGCCTGAGGAAGACCAGGAGGATTCTGAAGGATTCCACCCACCCAAGCCACTGTCTGTTCTCACAGCTGCCGAGCGGGAGGAGGTACAGAAGTATAAAGTCCAGAACCAGCCGGTTCCGAGATAGCTTCTTCCCCCGGGCCGTCAGGCTGCTGAACAGCCAGTGGTGCTGGTGTATCGGTCTGTAGGCCTGTCACTGCACCTCTGAGTCACCATCTCCATGGACAATCACCTCCTCATCCACACCAACACTCACTCGGATCTTACTGCACCTTCAATCCAGCAAATCTGTCCTCACACATATAGACTGACATCTTGATCATCCTCTATCCGTATCCTGTACAATCTGGAAGATTCTCTATCAGTATCCTATCCCTGAGAACCTGCATCTCATCCATCATCTCCCTCAGACTAACTGCACATACGGAATGAGAACAGCACATTACATAGTAACTTATTACTACACAACTGTACATTAGAATAGTGCAATACGAGTGTATATTCAGAGTCAATGTATATATATGTATATATATTTAAATATATATAAATGTATATATATTTTTTCCTTAGATATTTATTATTTTTTGTATTTAAATTCTATAAAGGGGCTACGCCCCTAAGATTTTCACTGACTTTCCACCTGTGTAAATGCAATTTGACAATAAATGTGATTTGATTTGACTTGATTTATACCAAGTTATACCATAATCTTTCCATCCCAAATACAGGGTTGTTCTTCTAGGAGATGCTAAGTCAGGACTGATACACAGAGGGGACGGTATAGATATTTTGAGGCTGAGCCACTTCATGTCCTTCAAAGTTTTCAGGGTGTTATTAATGACACAGGCTGTTGTCGTGGGTGGCATTGTCTTGGTATCGTTTATAAAGGCAATATTCTTTTCAGATTCAGGTCAAAAAACGAGCCACACAGTGAATTTTACAGTCAAGAACATCCTTTTATTCAATCAGTTAAAGGTTCTGCTCTTTTCAAACTGTTTTTCTTATTATGGAAAAGAAATTGTAATTAACACATGCATTTCACCATGAGCTCTGGAGGGTGTGTCTAGAAAGAGGGCAGCTGCTTTTAGGGTAAGTGAGGAAGCTAGGGGCTGGGCTAAAGGCTGCTGGGGAATCGATCTACTTCTAAACGCATCCCAATGCCCTACACACTTTAAAAACAAACAAACTCAAAAGGAAATAGGAAAGAAAGAAATTTAAAACACGGATGGTCAGTGCCAGGGAGAGACAGGGCTCTGTGAGATTTCTTTGCACAACACTATGGCTTTCACATACTCCCATCTCTCTTTATCGTGGCTGATACTGCTGCTGGCTTCATGTACTCAGGAAAAGTAAAGGTTTGCATATTTATGTGGGAAACAAGCAGGCTGAAACACTTAAGCCTGAGGTTGATTTTGCTGGTGGAGTTTCAAGGCGTCTTTAATTGTCACTACAGTCCAGGTCCTGTGGCGTGCAGCATTTAGGACCGCATCACTTTGGTCTGAGGGCTTGGCTCATAATCGTAGATGACACTGGGGTTTTGGTCGGGATTTCCGTATTCTTTTACCTCTGAGTCCGTGCCTCGCCCTTGGCTGAACCATTCCGTTATAAGGTGCTTAGTCATTTCAGGTATTTTTTCCCCCCTCAGGTGTTTAAATAGCTGGTCTCGTACAACCACTAAAAAGGTGCATCATCCATGTAAATTCTCAACACGGCATCTTTGCTGCCTAAATACGCAATATTGACAAAGATAAAAACGACACCAAATTTGGTAAAAAAGAAAAAGAAAATAAATAGAATCAAAACAAGAGTTACAAACCTAATCTATCCCAGCAGCCAAATTCGTTCCCTCCACCCGTTCCGATGTCAACCAGTTTCTTCCTCCACTGTGCTGGAATCCTTTCTCCCTCATCCACCCTTCGATTGGACATCCCGCCAGAGCCCACTGGCGTAACTTGTTCACTTACATTAACTGTTCAATGGAGAAGCTGAAGAGATCGGTATGGTATACAATGTGAAGCATACAGACAAGAATAACATGTGAGCTAACTGCATTCTGCTCAGACAAAAGTTTTTGCATTTTTTTTTAAAAACCCCTCCATTCAGTGAAAATGGGGTGGGGGGAAGGAGATGGTTATGCGACTACAGACTACTCCAGTGTCCAAGAGAGGCAGAAGAGTACAGAGGAAGGAAAAGCAAGACAGAAAGGACTTTTTTTGTCGTTTTTTTTTCATTTTTCTTAATTATCAACAATAAAAAGAGGAACTAAGTCACACCAATTTCCTTTAGTACTATATATACTGCTTCGAAGAGCTCGAAGAAGGAGAGAATATAAGAGCGGGTTGGAGGGGGGGCTTTTCTGAGACGGGCACTCAGGATTACAAGATGGAGTCTGTGAACAAAAGGCACTTTTTAGGGACAACCTTTAAGATGCTCTGAGTCTAACACTACATCACGAAACAAATATTTAGAGTAATTTACAGTGGGGACCAGGAGGGGGGGGGGGTGTTGCTGGGGGAGAGGGGGTGGGGTTCACTTTGTAACTCAAAACATTTTCAGCTATCGAAATATCGATCCGATTGGTTTCCACCAGTGCTTGGCATGAGACGGGAGTCTACTAATCAACTATAGCTACCATTAAAGAGTTCACGTCACGTCTCCACATTCTCACACGTTTATTCGCGCTTAGTTCTGCTGGTTTCGAGGGCGTTCGAGCTATTTTGCTGCATCTCCCAGGAAAAGGGAAGATCTTGTCATTGAGTTTGAAAATGGTTGAAAAATTCTATATACAAAAGCCAACAAAGCACTAGCTTTGAGCGGGATAATGTCTTCAACAAAACTGACTAGGAACTGTCATGGTTTGTAATTCATGTGACACTGGGCCACCCAAACCAAAGGCAGCTGCCAAATGTAAATTTCTGCTGTTTCAGCGTTACTGTAAGCATTGGAAAACGGACACATTTTTCAGGTCAAGCGTTTGCTTTTCATCACTTTATGTGTTTGTTGACAGCGGAGATTTGATCCACCCTCTATAAGAAAAGGTTGGGAGAAAAATGCCTTTTGTCACAACCTCGACTAAAATGAACCCCTCCCCCTTTAGTAAATACAAAACAAGAAATAGAGTAATGCATGTTTTTTTTTTTTCCTAAAATTTGCTTTATGATAACACTTGTTTTTCTTTCTTATTTATGTATAATAGAGTCTGAATGTACTTTATTCCATAAAAAGCACCAGTTTCATTTAGTGATATATATTTTGATGTGTTGCAAAACTGTTTCTTCAGCCCTCCCAAGTTTTGAGAACAAATTATTACAAATAAACATTAAAAAAAAAAGCAAAAAATAAAAGGAAAGATTAAAAAACAATTCCCAAAACTTACAAAGACTTCTTTTTTTTTTTTTCTCTCCGCCCTGTAGTTTAGAGTCCCGGACCTTTTGGACTTGAAACGATAATAGAAGGATTTTTTTTTTCTCCCCTCTTCTTTTACACCCTCTAACAATCTAACAGACAAACACATTTTCTACCCAAGGCATTGCACATGGCTCAATCAACATACATTTTTTTTTTCAATTACAAATACTTCCCATCCAAACACAAAAGAAATCAAAAGCCGTATCTTTCTCCTCAACACTACTGCTACTGTTTCCTATAGAAATGCAATTTATATAGCTTTTTTTTCACGGACTTTTCTTGTTGGACTTTTCTTGTGGTGAGTATATAACTGGGTATTGGGACTGGTACTTCTGAACAAATGACTAATTTGTTAAGATGACTCATGACTCTGCCATACTTCAGAAAATAACTAGACTGCCACTGAGCTTATTACGCAAAACAAAAAAAATGTATATATAAATATATATGGATATCTCCTGTATATATAAAGATGTCTGTGATTAGTGAGCCGTCACTTGTTTTGCTCCAGACATAAAAATTTCTCCCTCCTCTATAGCTTATATGTGAGAAAATAACCTGAATTCATGTTGAACAAATTGCATAATGGGAATACAGAGGCACTTCCATTGATTAGAAAAGAAAAGACCATTGCCATCATAATTCTCATTTAGCAATGCTAGTTCCTCTACCAAGCTGATGACATGGCCACCTTCCGGCAACAATGCTTCCCTGCAGTGAGATACATGGTCAGGCAGTCCAGTTATTTTTTGAGGTCATTGATTAGAGCTGACTGATGGAATTAATGCTTTTAAATCAAGGTCATTTATGGCAATTCCAGAATGAATATCTAAAGGCTGATTAAGATTGCCCTATTTAAAATCAAGGCTTCCCTTTATAGTCAATCAGCGGAAGGTGTCGTGTGCGTGTGTGTCTGAGGCCGTGCTCTGAGCTGTTAGCCTTCCCGAAACGTGGCTGAATTTTTAACGTGGGTTGAGCCCTGTCTGATCAAAATTTCCCCCAGATACCCCGCTCCCCCTGTGCATAACTACGATATGTCCGACATTCTTTTGCTCCGCAGCATGGCCTCGTGTTCTTGGAACACGGCCGTCTGGGAGAGTAAACAGTAAACTCAAGACAGAGAGGAAAGGGTGTCTCTGGGCTGTCTCTGCCAGCTGTTAAAATTCCTTAGGACTTTGAAGACGCCTCATTATAACAATAACACAAGGAGCTTCGTACGAGTTGTCGTAGAATGTCTCAAGAGACAAAAAGGCATAGTAAGGACATCTGATTTGGAATGTTCGGCAGGGTAAAGAAGCAAAATAGTCGACTTTTTTTCCCCCCACTGTGACAAGTTCAAAGCATCAGCTCAGAGTCACGGCAGTGAATGCGAGTGTATGCGGTGTGTTTGTGTGTTGGGATTGGCATTCACCCAATAGGAGTAGTGTTGGTATTCAGTTGGCACTAAGGGCGAATAGAAGGCCTGAATTTGACTGTTTTTCATTGGACCGATTCTATAGGTAGTTTTTGTCCAGATCAAAGTGTGGGGCAACAATGCGTGTTTCCCTACACGGACATATAAAGAGAATGCCCTACGAATGTGGACTTGCATCTGACTAGCTGTAGTGTGTGACGTCCACTTTCCTGTTTTACCGCAATAGATGTGCAATTTTTTTTATCTCCACCTTTCCCATTTTCAATAGTGCACAAGAGTAGTGTTTTATTTTCCGCCTTTTTGTAGTGCAATACTTTAGCTTTTACTTAGTTGCTTTTTGAAGTTATTGTTAGGTTGGCAGTTAAAAGGATGGGCAAATAGAGACCAGTTTCTTTACTGTCTTCTGACTATATATGCTGTCAGAATGGGGAGTATTAGCTACCTTTAGCTTCAACTCTGCTCTGGAAGTCAGTTCATTTAGCGTCTCAATAATTTGACGTCCCGTTAGTTACTAAAACCATGCTTTTTGTTTTCTTTTTTTTTCCTTTTATTTATTTTTTTTTACTAAAACCTCACCATTGTTGATGTCCCCAGCCATTGCACATTATATCCTTGTTCCTAAGTAACAGATTCTGTTTGTCCTCTTCAAGTTGCTCCTTTGTGTTGCTGTTTTTTTGTTGCGGTTGTTTCCGTGGTTTTCGAGAGATGACTGCATGTCCTCCTTCAACTTGTCATGGGATCCTTTTGTGTTTAGTGTTCTTTTTTTTTCAAAAAGGAGGGAGGGGGTCATCATTGTAAAGGCTAACTACACCAGATTGGAAGATTCCAAATAATATCAAGATTTTCCTGGTTTCCTTTGTCGTTCTGTCGGGGCAAAAGGGTCGGAGGGCATTTTCAGGCGGATTTTTTTCCTGTTTTATGATTCCAGATTGTAGTGATGGGATTTTAATTGCTTGTTGGCAGGCAGGTTTTGTCAGAGGAACCAAGACTGTTGAAGGAAAATGAGAAAAGAGTCAGGTTTCAGCAGAAACACAATGGAAAACACCACTGAGGCCACATGATCAGGAGTCTGGACATAGAACAGGCTGAATGTCAAATCTGCTTGTCCACTAGATGTCACGCTTGTCTTGGTCTGGCCTGGTTGGCCTCTCTCTCCCCACCCTGTCCCTGTCCTCCTATAGAGGTCTGGAGAGCTTGAAACCTCTTGGCTCAACAGCATTGTCATCGTTACAGTCTAACTGCAATCCAGAACCATTTTACTAGCTACAGTATACACAGTATACACGCTGTCATGATATGCCATGAATATCCAAACCTCAACTGATAAAATGGGCACAATAACACAGACTAGCATGCTATTTATTGTTAAGGGGCAAAGTTTTGTAAGTACAAAAATACTCTGTATCATGACAGAGCTATCACATCAGTGCAGAACACGCCTTTCAGTCTGTGTTTGTCAAGGCTGGCAGTGTCTGGCAGCCTTAGTGTGAGAGGTAGCTGGCGTGCCCTGTCTGAAGATTGGGTTTCTCCAGCCCAGCATGTAAAAGCGAGTAGAAGTGGGTCGCCGCCTCTGATCTGAGCTTGAGAGAACATTCTGGAAGTCAAGTCTTGGAAACACTTTGCCTCCGGAGAAGCGGCTTTTGTTTTGGTTGACTCTTGCAGGTCAAACAAACACCCCCACCCAACACCACCCACCCCCCCCGCCCCCAAACGCCCTCCCTCCTCGTGCTATGGGGCAGCAGCTAGAGCCAGTAACTCTTCCCCCCCATGCTCCACTCCTCCCTCTCTCGACTCTATCGCTCCCTGTGTAATCCTTGGCAGTGGTGAGCACCCTTTTTCTTAGCCCACCCCCACCACTTTGAAACCACCCCCCCACGCTCACCCCCGCTCAAGTTCAAGTTCATCTGGCTATGACATCATGTCTGGTTGCTGTGGGCAACCAGACAGTCAGGACGTGACTTCTCAGTTTGCAGGCCTGTGCTGAAACTCTCACCCTCTCTCCTCTTTTGCATTGCCTTCTACCCTGTGTTTCCTGGGACAGGGTGCTGTAAACCTCTCGCTTCGCCACCAGGGAGCTCCTCGCGCCCACTTTTCAACTTCAGATGTAAAGTACCCGAGTTACCTCAAGCTGACTTTTACACTGGACTTTTGTGCACAGATATGTACTTTCCTGAGGAATGCGCCAAGTGACTTCTACATGCTGGTGTGTCAAAAAGCAGCAGGTTTAATTTCTATTAAAATCATTTGGACACTGGCCTTGAAGGACGATGAGTTAATGGTGTCGGTGAGAAGAAATCAAAGAATAAAGTGGAGAAAAGTGGAAGAGACGTCAGACCTCTAATAAAGAAACAAAAAGCAGAAAGGGAAGACATACCCAAGATGAGGGGAACAGCAGAGAAAGGAGTAATGAAGTTGACCGAAAAAAGTCAGAGGAAGATTAAGCAACTGATTGACAGAGAGAGAGAGTGCAAGTGTTAGAGTTGGAGCTGCAGCTGAAGACAGCGACAGCACCTCGCTGTAGAGCTTCAGATGGCTGCCATGTGTTGTGGAGCAGGCTGGCTGGGAGCAGGCCTGGGGCGGGCGTGGTTTACACAGTAATGAGTAAAGTGCAGCGGGTAATGGAGGAGGCCCAGTGTGGCGGCTGCCCACTCGCAACGCTGAAATCAACCTCCGCTGCTCCACTCCCACCGAGAACGCCTCAGCCCTCTCGGGCCTGCTCCAGATGGGCCAGATAAACATACTGTAATGCTTAGTGTACACAGGAGAGGAAGCAAGACGAAGAAATAAGAGAGAAGCAACAGAGACACCACACTGGAACACAAATTATGGTAATGAAGTGTTGAGATAGCTTTAAAAGCGCTCTTGTCTTTGGAATCTACAATACAAGTAGTACAGTGGCACTCTGCTGTATTAATTTGCCTGCCAAACTACTACAGATCAGAAGTGTAGATTAGAGTGCACTAGAGGGAATGTTTTCAATTCAGCAGGTTGTAAACAATTTTATGGTGAGAAAAGAAAAGCTCCAGTATTATTGTATTCACCTGTGTCTGCTGGGGGATGTTTAGAAAGTTGTTGTCCCGTGATCCGATGCTGACAAACCTGTTGGGAGCTGTGGGGCCTGGCGTGGAGTATGCTAGAAAGAGAGAGAGAGCAGACAAAATAGATCAATAACCTGAGTAAGTCTCACCAAACACTCACACGAGAAAGAACTCTATTTCGATAGATCAAGATTTATGAAATTATATAATCACTGCCTGAACAGTTTTTTTTACAAGCTTCAGTTATTGCCTTTAACAGATGAGAGGTAGACATCTGTTGGATTTCTTAAAAGGACGTTTTCTGCTATGACATAAGCTCCTTCTTTATGAGAGTGTATTTACCATGTTCACAACCATGTCGTGTGATTTCTACATAACAGCAGAAAGAAACAGACTCAGTAGGCAAGCGCTAAAGGTCAAATTTAGGGCAGTCTGAAGCTGATGGACTCAAACAAATGTCTAATTTACAGGGAAGTTGTCAGATAAGTAAAAGATTGAATGTCACCATGTTGAGTCAGCTAGCTATCCTTCTAACAGTCAAAAAGACAAGGAAATGTATTTCGTTTGAGGTGCACAACATTACCCAGCTCTTGCCAAATTGTGTCAGTTAGCTAAATTAAAGGTCATTTTCACTGAGTGAAGCCAGATTATTTGCCACACAAAACCCAAATTTTGTCCAACTTATGCAAGTTATACAAAGGTGCATCTCACTGAATGCCCAGAAGCTAAGAGTCCAATTAGTGAACTGACAACTGATACAAACAGACAGACTCTATATACATGGGTCAACGTCATTCATCATTGGTTCGCTGGTAGAGAGCCTCCCCATTTCTGAGAAACACCGCATCACCCTCAGTTAACAAAGAGAAATGGGTAACACTTTACTGGAGGTTACTGTTCATAAGGCTACATGATATTTATAGAAGCTTGTCATGACATAACCCCCCCAAAAAATAAATAAATGCTTATTCCAACAGGTCTCAATCAATGAAGCAGCCTTTATAACAGATGACGCCTATTAGAACAAGCATTTACAAACCTTCATGTAGGGTTACGTGAGTTGTCATGGCAAGCCGATGTAGGTCCCATGTAGCCTTGTGAACAGTTAATTCAGTATCCAAGCTGAATTAAATCAATTTAAAAATGAGGTGGATGATGCACGTGCACAAAGGATATTCAGAGGGATGCACCTTTAGGACTGCAGAAAGGTTTGATGATATTAGCAGGATTGAATGTATGTATCTACATGTTTATGAATACGACGTTGTTAGCATTTTTAAAGGGTCAGTTAGACGTAAACAGATGAAAGACTTTAAGACACTGACAATAACAAAACTAGATTTGAAATTAAATGAACAGAGATTAGAAACGCAAAACAAAACATAAATAAGACAAAAGTGCTCCGTCCAGTGCCCCCTCTGTGGTGGGTTTTAAACTTGATGATGCCAATACCATCTTGCCCCATACACCTGCTCCTTTTTCAATAGCCCCACAGTACAGATCAAAGACCAGTTGCTCTTTTTTGCACAAGTTAAAAGCAGCACAGCTCTAAGCAAATCACCACTGATAAGCATATCACCACTGATCTTGGATCAGCACTGGAGTTGGCTGATCACATCTTCTCATTCTCAACACAGCAAGCTAACCCGCAGCTAAAACGTAATCAAACGGAACTCAAAGCAAGCCAACGTAAAAGTCAAAGGTACAGTACATGGGTTTCGTTGGTGTCACCAGTCTGAACTGTGTTTGTTATGGATAGGCAAATGAAGAATGTGATTAGAGTCCACATTAACTGCCCTAAATTTGTACCCTTCATTTAATATACTGTGGCTGTTCACCACAAACTAAGCTGGCAGCAAAGACTGTTTTTAACTGACGTCTTGTGGATGAAAAAGGGGTGCCCAAATAGCTGCTACAACGGGGTTACACTGGGCCTACTACACTGAGAAAGAAATATCCAAAGACAGAATCAGTAGAATATTTCCATAGTAATTTTGAATTTAACCATTAGCCTGGACTAAGACCTCGAGTGGGGGTGCAGCTTTTTATTCCAAACCCCAGCAGCTAGCAACACTGAGCTAATTATAACCCTTAGGGAAGGCTAGAACATGGAATGCTAGTTTAAGAGATGTCAACTAGATGAGAAGGGCCACAAGAAGACTGGAAATAAACAGAGAGGTAGTGCTTGGGGCGACCTTGAGGCTTCTGATAGGACAGGTGAGGCCCAGTTGTGGCCAGTTGGGGTCACTGATTGGATGGTGAAAGCCCAGTTTGGTCTTTTTGGTGAGATGGGCAGGGAGGGGGGGTCACTTACACGGAGATGCGGGCGAGGTGAGTCCGCCATCGAGGGGCGTGCTGCTGGGTTTAGAGTCGGGCATGGGGAGGGGCACTGGACGCGCCACAGGGGGGGGCGGAGGCAGTAAGAAGGAGCCGGGCATTTTGCTCTGGCCGCTCCCGTTAGGCTGCAGACGACACAGACAGGGTCAGGAGTGCGGACGCCGCCCGACACCCCAGCAAACGGCAAGACGATGTTGGCTCGCTCCAAGAAAGAAAATGTGGGAGGTGGGGGAGGCGTGGCTGAAAGTGGTGGGGTGTTGAAGGGGGGAAATAACCAAAAAGATGGCGAATGTGCATTGGCTTTGGTTATGAAGGGTTGTATGTGCGTATATATATGTTTGTGTGTTTGTGTGTGTGTCTAAATTATAGATTCACCACAGGCACAGAGACTGGAGCCGTGAAGGAGCTGGACAAAATCAAGATGGAGGTCTTTTAAACGATGGTGGAACACAAAACAGAGGGGCACACGGATGGTCCACAATAATGAGATCAACTGAAAAGGGCAAAAAACGAAGCAGCCACTTCCACAACATCCAAACTGATGGCAAAAGCAGAACAGAAGGAAGAATGTGTATTGCACTGAAAATGTGTGAAGGCTGCTGCTGGTTGTGGTGCAGATGAGGTTTTATTGAAGAGGTGGGCAGAGAAGCAAGAGAAGGGGGGAAAAAACTTCAAAGTGCTGATAAGAGCACATGGTAGATAACGACAAAACCAACAGTCTTAAACACAAAGGCTTGTCTTTTCATCTCAGCTTGTACTCCAGACAAAAAACCCCACAGACTTATTCAGTGTTCGTGAGAAGACAAGACAGAAACCTCTTGAAAACTTCGTTATGACTGACCTTGTCATTTCTCAACAATGAAATGGCCTTTCATCAGGCATAAACAAACTGTGATATATGAAGGAGGCAATTATGGTTTGAAAGATGTGTGAGGTATGCAAATTCAATGCCTTTTGAAATATACTATTAATACAAAACTGATATTTTAATAGGAGAGAACATCCTGATGATCATCAACATGGAACAATGACTTGCTATAACATGTTTGCAGGAAAGGAGTGGGGAATCTGCATTCCGTTATATAGTTTGAAAGAAATGCAATTTAAACAAAAACAACAACAAGCTGAAAAATCTCTGCATTGCAGGAATTCCCGTATGTGAATTAATATCGGAGTGTAGGCTCCTAGCTCTTACGGAGCTGCTTTTATGTATAAGGGTTAGTCATTTTCATTTGCAAACGTCTTGCCAAGTTATTTAACTACTTGCTTGCAGTGGTTGTATATGCACGTTCGCCTCTTAATGTTTAACAATCTCAAGCATTTTGCCTCAGTGTTCAGTAAATTTCCTCAACCTTTTCTTCTGCTTTCCTCTCACTTAACCATCAAACCCTTCATGAACTGAACCATGTAAACTAACAGAAGGCAAAGTGCAAACCGTGGAGCTGAAACATCCAGCTATTTATGCTGTAATGTCCTCAAATTCAGTGTCTGAAATCCTAATTTACTACCGGTCCTCTTCTTTTTATATTAGCAGTAAATCTAAGAAGAATGAAACAGCTGTTTGCAGTGCTGATAAATTGTAGAAGCCCACTGGCCTTGTGTTCTGGGGTATGGCAGCTTTATTGGGGCTTACCTGGCCGCCAGCCTGGCCCGATCCGTCAGCACACACAAACTGCACAAACTCCTTGAGGGGGTCCTGCCCAGGGTGGTGGTGGTAGCGAATGGTGGGATGGGTGAAGTATGGGCTGGACTGCTGGATGATGGAGGGAGAGGGAAAGTGCAGAGAGGAGGCTGAGGCACGGGGGCTCCCTGCAGAGAGAGAAGGACAGACAGAAAGGTTAGCATTAGACACACAAGTAAATTCAGAATAGCTGAAAGTGAAAAAGGCCTCTCTGCACAAAGGCATGAGTTCAAATAACTTTTTCCTTAATGACTCCAAACAAAGGGATACACTAAGGGCTTTAGTCTGGGAAGATGTGAGAGAGCAATGTGAGCTAAAGTAGCATGAGTCAGTGAGACAAACCCAGTGAAGTGTTATTATATGTGCACACATACACAAAAATAAACACACACACACACACACACACACACACACATACACACACACACACACACACACACAGTTCTATGTGATACAAGTACTGACAGCTGGTCTCCCTACAATTGTTTCAGTGTCTAAATGTTATGCAGTTATGTTACCATGGCCAGCATAACCTTTTGTCATTTGAATTTCCTGCAGCTGGCCTGTCACAAATTGTACAACTTGAATCTTCCGGTGCTGGATTTAGTTTTCACTGGTAGGTATGGCAATTGGGTCACATTGACTGCTTAATTAACTACCAGTGACGACAAAATCTGGAAGTGGTGTTGAAGACCTCTGCCTTAAAATATAAATAATACAAATAGTAGAAAAAATAGTTCAGTAAAAAATCGAACCTTTTGCGTAACTCAAATATAGTCAAACAGTCAAGACATGTTTGGTGTCTGATAAACAGAATGGATTAAATTCACACTTCAATAAAGCTCCTATTACTGTTTTCAGCCATGTGATGTACCGTTGTCCATTTTACTTCAGAAACCATCTTTATGCCTTAAGGCCTTCGGGGGAAAATAATTGTATAAATATGATTTTTCATTCCCACGACCCTGAGGGAGATGTGGCTTAGAAAATGTGTGTGTGTGTGTGTGATTTTTCATTGAACTACTTCTCTCTTTGGGGGTGAGTGGAAGAGAGCACGGGCTAACCCATGCTATTTCTTTCTTTATTTTAACACTGGGTCTCCCTTCATCTTGATTGGTATGGGGGGTGAACCCTCACCCTCCTCTCCTGCCGTGCCAGCCTCGTTTCCCCCGGCCCAGCAGGCCCTCCAGCTGCCCGGGCAAGGCTGCCAAGCGCCCCCGCTCACCCAGACGAGGGCACCTCACTCACAGCCAAAGCCTTGCACCCTCCCCGGCTCCCCCACACAACAGTCTGCTCCTCTTCCCTTCTCTTGCCCGCCTTTCTTTCTCCCTCCTTTTAATCCCATTAGGGACTGGGCAGAGGCCAGGCGCGCTGGTGAGGGCGCAGAGGCGCCACACGCTGCAGACCCTCCGGAGCAGGGCAACAATAGCCCCAAACACAATCAGGGAACACAAAAACAACGCGTGGCCGTGGTACAAAGAGGGTATATGACATAAGGCCCAAACCGGATCTAGCCGCGTATCACGGCATGCGGGAAATGAACTGGATCGGAGGCCGTGAGGAGACAAACACCAGAGCCGAGACGGTTCAGACAGACAGCAGAATAACACTATTTAGTGCAGAATCCTCTGCCTCACCACAGCCGCTCAGCCAGTTTTGGACTGGTGCAGTGGTTTGAAAAAGCATTTAGGTTTCTTTTATTATTGATCAGTAAAATAAAAAAAAACCTGAATACACTTTTTATGTTGGAATGCCAGCTCATTGGTAAAGACTGAAAAAAGCTGCTGCTTCCACGGCCATAAAGGCAGCTTCCGCAAATTCGTTTAAAGTTCTTGGCTACATGGAGAACAATTTGCTTAACTATTGTAATATAAGTATTATTTACTATAATGTATTCATGTCAAAAAATGACACCTTTTTTTCTGGATGCCTGGGAAAACCATAAAAGAGATTAAAAAACATTTGGCACGCTGTGTTTTGATACTTCCTTTGTTTTGGTAGTAATCTTAAATTTCACAGCAATGGCACAGGCTCCAGTATTCTGTATGTAGGGGAGCTCTGACATTAGTGAGCATTTTTCATGCCTTTCGAATCATCCAGGTCTTCTACAGTAAACAGTCCGCTTGCTTGTCTTTCAGTGTAGTTTTGAGTCGGGGCTTGTATTTGGTAAGTGTTTGTTGGATTAAGTGTTTAATGGTTTGGCTTGGCAAGTCGTTTTCCAGAAAATTCTTAATGCCACTGCCAAATCAAGATGTTGATATAAAGGCTTGAAGTTGTTTGAAACATACCCGCATTCCAGATTGGCCCGTTACAAAAGAATTCAGACTTCCTGTGGAGGGCATCATATCACTCGGAATGATATAAATAAAAAAATAACAAAGACTTTAAAATCATTAACAAAGCTTTTCTTTTTTTGAGAACCTCAAAGCAAACAGAGAGAGACCTGAATGAGTCCAAAAGCATACAGTTGCACCCTGCAGACCAGAGAAAAACAGTCCACTGCCAAAAGCAGAAAGAACCCGACCACAGACAGACAGACAGACAGACCAGTCTTTCATTTTAAAAATAAATAAATAAAAGGGACAGGAAGAGGGTGAGGGAAGAACCCAGAAGTAGATGAAGTAGAAGAGATCCCAAACACTGGAGCCCGAACCCAACTGGCTAGCGCAAAAGATGGCCTCAACCTCTTCCACCAAGCAAAAGGCGACCCAGCACTTTGTGTGAGGGCGTTTTTTCTTTTTTTTTTTTTTAGGTAGGTGGGGGGGTAGGGGGTGTGTGTGGGGGCTCTGAACTCTCACCTGGTCTCACTCCTGCCAGCATGGGCAGTGGGTGGTGGGTGAACGGCATGCGGGCAGACCTCGTCTGGCCGGACAGAGCGCTGAAATCGAATTTCCCCGGCTTCTTAAGAGAACCAGGCGACGAGAGTCCTGGCAAAAATGGGATCAACAGAATGGCAGAACAGAGATAGGAGGTTTTAATGAAACAGGCTCTGCGTTCGGATCTCGGCTTGATCTGTATGCTTTAGGAAAAAAATCACCTCAGTTGAAGCAGGAAAAGGATGGGAGAGGGAGGGAAGAGCTCTCTAGGCAGACTTTCAGTGGGGAAAAAAATAGCTGGGGTTGGGGTTGTGGGGGGGGAGGCCATGGAAAGGTCCCGTGAGACCCCATTTACTTTTATCTGTCTGTCTGTATGTCTGCCTGTCTCACTACTCCACAATGACACACATACATACAAGCAAATACACACACAGTCTCCTCTGAACAGCCATAGGACGCACACATATGACTATGGATATGATGGGACACTGTTAAATCGCATTTTTACAACTTTGTCCTGCCCCCATTGTAGGGAACTGTATCAACTAATCGCCAGAAACCAACAACTCAGAATGGCGCACAGATTATTTGAGAAAAACGAAGTAGGTCAGTGCAAAGTTGAGGTATTTGTAACGAATTATCTACTTCTGAGCCTGCATTTCAAGTCACTAAGAGGATCCAGCAAGGTCATTTACATACTGAGCCGCTGTGTTGTTTCCATCCGATTTCATTTCTCCGGGAAATTTCTTCAAAGACAAACTTTAACCATTAAAGGAAGGGTGGTTTTAGAAGGCAAACCAGCAGTAAAGACCCAAAAGCAAACTACTGTAGCACTTCATCAGCTCCCCAGCAACATGAACAAAATTAAACATTCCTAGTCAACACAGAAAGGTCACGTGCGTAGTCCGTGTGCCACGTCAAGATAAAGGTGAAGAAAAAATGGTGGGCTGATATAAAACACACGCAGAATCCCTCCTCAACTTCTGCTAGAACGAAATCGGACCCTTTTATAGGTCTGTACGGACTCGAGTCTCTGTTCTCTCGGAACGAGCTGTTCTCCGAGAGTGGCCCGAGCGCAGCTCAGCGCCAGACGAAAAGGAGGACAGGAGGGGAGCGAGGGATGTGTGAATAACGAGGGAGGAAGTGAGAGAAACGGAGGGAGAGAGCGGGCGACGGCATGCGCCCCTCGTATATAACGCCGCATTAAAGTGTCCTCCCGATTCTATAAACGTCGGCCCCAAAGCCACAGGGCCCAAGCTTCGGGCTGGTGAGCTATTCCAAAGTTTGGCAAAAACAAGCGGGCTAAGTATACACTGGGCTTACCAAGTGACCCAGAAACGCGGCCAAATGTGTCAGGGCCGAGGAAATAAAAAAAGGAGTCTGTTTTATGATCAAGGCTTCTTGTGGCTGGTTTTGAGGGAAATTATTTTGATATATGGTAATCCAAACACGCAATTTAAGGTTCTGGGGCTTGTGGCATGGCCAAAATGGTGGGCAGTTCTTTCTTAGACCTATGTGACTGAGTCACTTTACATTACTGTGAAATCAAAAGACAGCTTTGGCTGCCCTCCCTCTCGCTCTCTCTTCTCTGCTCTCTCTACATGGATGAAGCACTGGAGATTAGGAAGAGGCACAAAGACGACCCAGAAGAGCTGTTAACAGGCAGCAGGTAAGATGACCCCTAGAGCTGGCACAATCTCACCATTTCTTTACCAACACCAAAAAGTGGATCATCAAATCCACCTAAAAAAATACTTCATGTGGTAACAAGTAAAACTAGTTTTAATCAACCTAAATAAATACTTTGAATGACTGATTCTTTCAATCAACATTGTTTTTTAAGTAGAATAAAACTAGTTTTGCTCGTCACATCATGAAGAATTATTTTAGATCTGACGAGCCACTTTTTACACTCGGACTGATATTTCTTGTTTAAACACTAATACTAAACTTTAAAAGCAGCTGTTTTTTTTTTTCTGAATGCTGTTGCATTTAGTGGATATGTACAGAACGCAATGTAACTAAGTCTGAGACTCACATATTTTTTTATAAAGTTTCCCATAAACTACCTTTTTGAATGTAAGCCACATATTAGTAGAATTTTATCATTGCTCTGATTAAGCAAATTAATAATACGTTTTTACCGGTTAATGATAAGCTTTTACTTATCTGCTCTATCTTCTGAAACAGCTCAGGAACTCAATCAATAATGTGCATCTTTAATACAGTGATAACACAGAAAGCTCAGATACTACACACCAATAAAATTCAAACTGTACAATGTAGACATACAAGCACCATAACTCCTCTGGCAGCAGATTTAAGCGAGTTTAACTGGCCATGAACGACTCACAACGAATCAAGATGCTCGGTTTGATAGGGTTAACTGAAACACTGAAGATGTGCATCAGCTCCAAATACTCAAATACTCTACTACACCACCACACAACTAACAGCACCACATCACACAATATGAGCGTGTGTAATTTCAGGCTAGATCTGTTAAAGGACTGGATAACATACATTTTTTTCCCTTCCGATATCTGATACAGCATTTTCAGCACATATTGGCCCGATACCGATACCTGGTATTGGGCCGCTGCCATCAGTCTACATCACTGTGTTCGTAAGCCTGCAGTGAATGTTGTCGAATAACAACTCACCGCCTACAAGAAGAGTTAACTTAGTTGATTGTACAACCATTATAATATCAATATTATATGAAAAACATTTAAAAATGTACTTTTATCCAACATTTTGACAGAAAATATAAACATAACTAGCTAGCTATGACAGTTATGTCAGTCATACATTTTGCCAGACTAGTCAATGAGCTGGTGACAATAAACAAACATTGTTGCTATGATAAAATTTGGTTAAATGTCTACATATTTTAAAAATATATACAATAATAATAAAAAAACGGACTGCCAGAGGATACCTAACCACCACCTAGACCACAGGTTGAAAACCTCTGTTGTAGACGATTTTCAGTGTTCCACAATGTTTGAAACCGGAAGGCAGCATAAATGGAATAAAATCACCAGCACACAACTTATTATGCGGTGGCAGATTTGGAAGCGCTCAGGAGAGTATGAGTAAAAAGGAGAGGGAGAGAGAGAGAGAGAGAGAGAGAGAGAGAGAGAGAGAAGTATGACATTATGTGTTATGGGATTAATGGCCTAAAATAGACACACAGTCAGACCCACAGACATTCACACAAATACGCACTCACACACACAAGGTCACGCTCCATTAGTGCATTTAAAATAAAGAGGATTTGGGATTTTTCAGACGTTAAAAGCCATAAAGCTGGCTGAGAAAGTTAGAGTTCAGCAATGACATGGACTGTCATATTTACACATGAGCTTCTGACTCATCTTATGTATTTCTGTCTACTTAGCTGACCCACACAGGCATTAGAAGAAGCACTCTCCTAACTTTCTGCTCAGCACTAGAAGTAACTGTAAAGTGTCTTCTCCAAAAAGCTGCATTTTCCTGCATGCCAAAGACTCACTACAACACGAGAGGAAAAACAAAAACATTCGGGTTGTGGATCACGTTTCAGAATGTAAAAAAACAGGGCGATATTATTCCAGACACAGCAAATAATATAAAGAAGAAATGAAACTGCATCCATACAATTAGAAATTAGAGACTGTTGCCACGATGGTGATTTAATTAATCCTTTAACATATGCGTCTCCGTCAGTGGCCGGAAACAGACGCCAAAATAAAAGCCTTTGGAGTTAAAGCTAACAGAAGTTCCTATGATCTCCCTCTTCCTGTCTACACATATGTGTGTGTGCGTGTGTGCGTGTGCGTATCATTTGTTATTTCTCTTTCTCTGTCCAGTTCCTGGCACAATGCTGCAGCAGACTGGCAGCCAATCAAATGCTCCTCTGACCCTCCAGTCTCGCCACGCTAACAAGCTGGCCGGCACACAAACCTCGAGCTGTCGCACAACGGCACACGCAAAGCTGTGGACGCTCATACAACGTTGCATTTCGGGTCTAAAAACACACCACGCAGGGAAACGGGGGAAAAAAAAAAGTCAAATAAGCACAAACATTAAAGCACAATACAGTTCTACACTGTCCCCACACCTCTGCGCACACCATTTCTCCTGCCTTTTTAATGGATTCACTTCGGGACTGCATTATTTAATGGATTAATAATAAATGAAACACTTTCAACTGATATTAACAGGCCTAATCATAATGAAAGAACATTTATAGGTGACACCAGGGCACTACAACACATTTTGGTTGTATCTGAGCAAATTTGACCTTTTTATGCGAACAACCTACATATTACGAGTCACATGCAAAAGTTTGGGCACCCCAGTCAAACTGCAGGTCTGTCTGCTCTATAAACAAATATTTAAGTGCGTTTCGCTTAGAAAAGCAACTTGAACAAAGTGTTAAACCTTCGCATATGACTGTGTTTCTGCTTGAGCACCATTTATGAACAATTCAGCCAAACATGTTACACCTTATCCTATGGTTTAGATGAACTGTAACAGACTGAGGGACTACTTATAACGGTAGCTACGCAGTCCGGTAAACCAATCAGTATTCCCAATATTTTAATCGCAATAAATCAAAATTATATTCTGATAAACACCTGAAAAGTCAACTTTTAATCACAATGTTTTGTGTATGGTAAGTTTTTGATGAATCAGTGAATAAAACTATAAATATGGTGGGATATTTGCTTTAGAAGACGTAACGTTAAAACTAACCCCACCATGCTGAGGCTGAACTTTAGCCTGATTATCTCAGGCTGTGAGTTATTTACATGCTACAAAATGATACGGTATTACAGCCACCAAGAGGAAGATTATAATAATATGCGTGTGAATTATGTGTCTTATACAAACAACTCAGTAATTATAATCACTTCGGATGAAAAAAGTTACTTTTATTGTACAAAAAGTCTTCAGGGTGGAAGTCTGAAGGAATATCTGTCCAACTGCTGTCAAAATGTGTATATGCTATGGGAATCCTAGAAGATAAACAAAAGCACATTCAACGTGAACCTGATGTAACACTTACCCTGTATTAGGCTGCACCCCCCACTCCACAACAGTACTGTTCAGTTTAGAATTGCTCTTCAAAAGTTTTGATAGGTTTTTTTTTTTTTTTTTGGTGATAACATTTTAATAAAATAACATGTTTGTTACAGATGTATAAACAATTCTGGTCATGTGCAGAAATTTTGGATTTGATGACAGAAATAGATCAGAATAATAAACTGTAGAAGTCTCTAAAATGACTGAAAAAGCTGTAAAAAGTGTTATAATTTATATACTATATAATTTATATATTATATTAAGCCTTAATCACCCAAGAGATTTTAAACTTTTGAACTGTAGATAATATTTTGGGTATTTCTTCCTTCTAATTAATTTTTATAAATATTGTTAATAATGAATAAGTCCATAGCTGATAAGGAAACGTAATCCTAAATTGCTAAATAACACAAAAACACACATAATAATAGTAAATAGGCTAAAATATTCCACATACTGCCGGTACAGAAAGATATTGAAAATGTAAGGTTGTAAGTATAAAATAACGTTTGGATTAGGTTTTAAGGACAGATTTCTCCTGAAAATATTGAGTTTATAACATAAGAACATATTTGCCTGGTGAAATGTTGTCTTTGCTGTGTAGCATAATTACACCATTATTGTGAAACCTAGTGCAAAAAAAAAAAAATGCCACCCAGGCAGGAGGGGGTTAAATCAGAGCGTGAGGGAGAAGAGGCAGAATGAACGGCAGAGAAAGAAAAGAAAGAACGAGTTGAACGTTAAGGGGCTTTGCACCCTTCCGCACAAAGAGCCCGGCTTAATGATGAATGACATCGCCAAACGCTTCATTCAGGTACTGAATCACCTTTGGAGCATAGCAGAACGTCACTGTCTCTCCCCACACACACATACAACAATCCCCCCATCCCACTCCACCCCACACACACACACCACAATCACCACTACTACCATCATCATCGCGGTAACAGATGTCTTCTGTAACCCAGTAGCTCCCATAGCTGTCGACACATGGAGGTACCATCTGGACCGGAGCTTCGCTTCTCTCCAGATTGTGTGTGTGTGTGTGTATGTGTGTGTGTGTCTGCGTATGTGTATATGTGTGCGTGTGGCATATTTTGAAGACATAAGGCCCGTGGCAACACAGGCAGCGCACCTGAGTGTGTTTGCATTTGTTTGTTTGGGTTGTCTTGTGTGAGAGCGAGTGTGTGCTTAGACGTGCCTTTGCCAGGTGGGATGTCTCAAGGCAGGGGCTGCATCAGTAAACCACTACATAAAGTACTGCTCAGCTAAACACACACACACCCACACACACACACACACACGCACATACAGTCAAACCGCATCGTCTGCCAGTGTATCACTGTGTTATTGCAATTAATCAGTATTAATAATAACTGTGGTGCAAATGTGAACATAAGTAAACACCAGCAGCTGTTAAGAGTAGACACTGATTCACCTCATTTAAACAGAAACCTACCAAGGCAGTAACGGTAAAGCAACCAGAGAGGCTGAATATAATTTACTGCATGTGCTTCACAAGTTACACAACAATCAGTCGATTCACCATCTGAACCGAGTTCAGTTTAGTAAGCCAACACATGAACAGTGTTCCCCTACCAAAGTGTCAACAACATTGCTGGTGGTTTCAACAACATGAAAGGCGCTGGAAAAAACACATCTACCAACTCACAGAGGAGCAACAGAGGAGGACGACGAGGGGCATGGTGCGGTGGGAGGGAAGCACAGACAGAAAGAGAGAGAGAGAGAGAGAGAGAGAGAGAGAGAGAGAGAGAGAGAGAGAGAGAGAGAGAGAGAGAGAGAGAGAGAGAGAGAGAGAGAGTAGTCCAGGAAAGAGAAAGCTGGCACAGAGAGTGAGAGGCTAGAGATGGGCAGAGGGAGAACAGAGGGGGGGCAGAAAGAGAGAAACAGAGAGAGAGGGTTGACAGATGAGTTGAGAGGTAGAGGAAGAGAGATATAGCTGAGGGTAAAGAAAGACAATAAGAGGAGTAGAAAAAGAGTGTAGTAAGAGAGATATGTAGAAAAAGGCTGAGAGAGAAAGAGCGTGATAAAGAGAGAATAAGAGGTGTAGAGAAAGAGAGGAAGACCAAAAAGGTAGAGCAAAAGACAGAGAAGGGGTGGAGAGAGAGGGTGGAGACAGAGAGCGGTAGAGAGAGAAATGAGCAGAAATAGGGAAAGGGAGGCAGAGAGAGGTATAGAAAGAGGAGTAGAGAGAGAGAGAGAGACACACACACAAGTAGAAAAACATGGGGCAAAGGGTGTGGAGGGTAGAGGGTGTAGGGAGAGGTAAACGGAGAGATATATAGAGAGCAAGATAAGCCCAAGAATATAGAGAGTAAGGGAGAGGGAGCAAAGCAAAAGAGAGATGTTTAGAGAGAGAAAGGGGTGTGGAGAGATAAGTAAAAATAGAGAGAGAGAGAGAGAGAGAGAGGAGCTAAAACACTGAGATGGAGGGACAGACACAGTCACATTGGTGATGCAGGTTGTGTGTGGGTGGTGTAGAGTAGGTAGTAAAGATGAGGGTAATGTGGTCTAACCATGGTAAGGAAACTGCACGCCATCGCTCTCATGTTTAATCTTCCTCTCCTGCATACTGGCCAAATGGTGCTGCACTGAAAAACCCAAACAGGGGAGAAGGGCAGAGTTAACAATATGAGTGAGAGAGAGAAAAGATAGAGAGACAAAGAGGAAGAGAAAGACAGAGAGAAAGAGACAGACAGAGGCTTGGCATGTTTTGGTATAGAATAGAGGGAATCAGGGAGCAGTGTTAAATCATTTGACATTATTTCTTCATACTTCATATATATATATATATATATGTTTATATATTATTCTACATTGTATGGCTACTGGTACCTTGTAACTTTGCTAACAGGTGCACAAATGCAAAAACAATACAGTAATGCTAATAAGACACACTAAAGCAATATCAAAGACAGTACAGATGGAATCCATTCCTGCCAGCTCTCCATTAGTTTGTGAGAGAGAGAGAGAGGGGGGGGGGGCAGGGAATAGGATGTAACATCTGGGGAATATAGAGACAGGAAGTCATCATAGGGATTTCACATGAGCAGAAGGTGCGTGGGTTTTTGGAGCCAGGGTCTTACACTCCTTAAACGCAGGAGACGTTGTATATATGGAGGTTGTATTTGAATGAAGAGAATGAATAAGGGATCACATGGACACAAAGTTCTGAAGTGACTGTGGAGCTTCTGTTATAAGACGTGGTGTGTGAGTGGATCTGCTTATGGAAGAAACACTGGAGAGTGTCCAAAAGAAGAGGCTGTGTATATGGAAGGGGTTAGAGAAAGACAGAGATGCAGAAAGTGGGATCGTGAGATCATATGAAGAGGTCATGCTGTGGCAATGCTTAGGAGCTGCTAGTAAAAGTCTAACCCCATGGCCTGAAACATGTAGCTTTACTGGGGTGAAGCAGTTTTTAGGCATCTGGGGCCCCCATTGCTGTGGCAAACCATGAAAAAAGCCATGGAAATGAGGTCAAAGTAAGAATAAACCACAGAAAGCTGATGTCTACATATTCTTCATTATCTTCCTAAATCAAATTAACCAACAAGAAACTACAGTATGAACTATGAACTATGAAAATTCTTCTGTGTGAATGTTTCTTTTAATGATTTTTAGTCATTCTGGGTCACAGCAGGGATTTCACAGATGCTGAAGTACTAGTATCAGGCGAAACAATGCTGATATCTGTTTCTCTTTAAACTGTAAAAACATTAAACTGATGATGCTTTATGTCTATATTTTAAGCATATAAATAAAACTTTATTTTGACTCCTGTCTCAATATTTTTTGTCAGTAATGTTACAGAAACATAAAATAACTTCTATGAATAACTCAAAGGAAGAAAGCCACAATTTTTATTTTCTCTTTTTATTATTTCTGATAAATTTGGCTACAATACTGACAGCTTGACGTGTTGTAAAAAGACTGCATCTGCAGTGTTACTTCAAGTAAGTAACTTTAAAACTGAAATAAAATAACAACCTAAATGCAGCAATTATAATAACTCATTTATCAGTGGTGTTACCATCAGTTATCTTACCACGTCACTGATGTTGTTTGGTACAACAGAAAACATTTTACACTTAAATTACAGAGCGCCATTCATACCCTGTTTGCCACAACAATGATAGAACTGTCCTCCTCGCTTTGACTCTAAATGAGGGGTAAAATAAAAATTACGCTGTCTTCTATATGATTTTTGGTTGTTTTCTTTATCGTGCTCTATATGCACAACCTGTCACACTACAAAACGCTGAAAATGTAAATACATTTCTTTCTGATAAACAATCAAATGACTAAGAGCATATGCTGCTCGGTAAAAAAAACAAAAACTTTGGGTTCACGCACACTCACTCACTCTCTCACACACACACACACACACACACACATACAGCTAATACACACACACAGCTGACTGGGCCACAGGCCCGGCACTATCACTGACAGCATAATCATAGGCCTTAGGAGAGATGAACACTGACCACTAAATGCATACACGCTACATAGTGCATCTTTATCTGTCTGCTACAGCCTGTCCTAAATGGCCCGATGCAGCTGCAAAGATGTAAACATGTCATATGTATGAAAATAAATGACAGTCTCAGTAGTTTTTGGTATTTAACCCCTTAAAACTGCAAGAGTCCTTATGTAGGGCTACATTTTAGTTCCTCACTCATTTAACTACATAACTCAGGCATGTATTTTATAGTAGATACTGAATAAGTATTAAGATTATTAACTGAACAATACTCTTTCATTTTAAAGGGTTGAGGCAGATACTCTAGTACTGCATGTCTTGTAAACTGTGCAGTTTCAGGACTGTATTACTGCTTCATAAAGCCTTTTTCTCTATGTTACTAATAGGAATGCACCGAAATTTCAGCCACCAATATTTTTTATGCCAAACACTGAAAGTGCTATTTTGGACCGTTTTAATCTGAAAGAGGAACGTTTTTTTTTTCATAATGAAAATAAGAATTAGACGATTAAAAACACTGCTGCATTCAAATAGTCTGGACAGCAGCAGATCAACAGTGTAAACTGATACTGGTTTCTATGAGGGACATCAGATTAACGACTAACTACTGCTCTTGAGGGGGACACTTCTCCTCTAGAGTTTTGATACCACATGAAAACAGAGTATAGCAAAATAACTGAAGCAGAAGAAAAATCCAACAGTAGTGCCAAAGTGGAAAATATAACTAAAAATAGAGTTTATTTCCCTGGATGACCAACTATTCTCTGTTAACAAGGATGTTGGATTTTATAGTTGTTGGATACATACAGTATCCTGCATAACGTAAATATTTTCCTGTTTATTTCAAACGTTTTATTTATTATTTGTTCGCTTTTTTTTGTTTTGGTTTTGGCATATTGTGGCCTGAATTTCCTTTTTTTTTATGCTCACGGCTTTTCATTTTGGTGCATCACTAGTCGGGCGCACAAGGTGAAATAAAAAGCTTTAATAAAAAGCTTCAGTAAAAAGCTCGGCTAAATCACTAACAATGCACACTCCAAACAAACTCCTCACAATTCCACACTAAAAGATGAAAGAAAATGAAAATAAAAATGCATTGTGTGGAGAGATAATTCAACAGCATTTTTAGTTCTGCTGGCACAGTGATGATTATTTACCTCCAAATTATTCATTTGTCCCTGACCCTGGCTAATCTATGGGGGAGAGGCCTTGCAAGAAATAGGTGGATGGTGGAAAGAGAGTGAGATTATTAGCAGAAGGTGGGATTGGATGGACAGGTGAGTGAGTGAGTGAGTGATTGAGTGGGTAGGTGAGAAAAAAACAAGACATAAAGAAAGGGCTGTCTCATCACACAGCTGTTCTGCCAGCCGACAGTGACAGCAACCTGACAGGACTGCTATAACAACCTGCCAGTAACTCAAAAATATCCTCCTCAAGAATGAAGCACTTAGCTGGTGTTGGTAAGCAATTTGCTTGGTCGCTAGCCGACTGGCGATTTCTGACTGCTGTAGTCAGTGTTTTTACGCCAACTGTGTGAAGAGACTAAGGGCAGAGGTGATGCGTGTATGTCCGTGTGTACCTGCGTCCACGTCGTTGGGCCAGCCACTGGGCTGAGAGCCACCAGGCGCAGGGGAACGGCCCGAGTAGAAAACGTCATCCACTGGGCTCTCCATCTCACTGTCATCAATGGACTTACGCTTGTTTGAGCTGAGAGAGAAGGGGGGGTGGGGGGTGGGGGGGGGGGGGTGAGATACAGTTAATGAAGAACATAATGACATGGATTCTTGTGTATTATTAACCTTGTAATATGTAATTAACTTTAGGACATAGTGGCACTTTTAGCATGGGGAAAAGTGTGATGCACATGGTTTCCTGATGTTATGAAATTAACTTTTAAAGGTTTAAGGGAGTTTTGAGGACTTTAACTCCTTAAACTCCTGGGGTTTTGTCTTATCAATTCCTCACCACTTCATCACTTACATGGCACAAAGTTCTATTACAAAGTTCAATAACTTAAGAATAAACTTTTGCAATAAACTTTTATTATGAATAATAAGCCGTAGTATGTAATATGCCTGGGGTTTTAAGGAGTTAAGTTAGATAAAGTACTGCGAAAAAGTCAGAGATCACCCTTCATTTATTTAATACTCTTTATTTTTTTCAATGGAAACGTTTTTCAAATAAATCTGACAGAATCTGTTTTTTTTGTCAGCACCAAAGCTCAATCTTAGAAGACACAGATCCTAGTAATCCCAAACATATTCAGTGAAGATGAGGTCTGGATTCATGACCACTAAGGAGGCCAGTTCATTGTCCTGAGAACACCAGAAGCTTCTTTGTTTACTTTGTGCATTTTCTACTTCTTTGTCTATTTCCTTTTCTTAGTAACAGGTTCTTGACAGCTACAAATCGTCACGTTGACTCATAGCGCTGAGTGGTCTTCTCACAGAGGAAGGATGGACAGAAACACCTGTGGATTTTTCAGATCTGAAGCAGCTTGATTTTCTCCTCTCTCTCAGAGAGGAAAGCTTGCGCTGTTAATCTGATGGTGGCAATTTTAAACATATTTTGCATAGTTCTTGCATGACTGTCTACAGTCCCATTTTTATGTCATTATGCAATATGTTTATGTCTATATGTTTCTTTATTTCTTTATATATTTTTTTACCTCAAGTTTTGGAAATGCTGACTTATTTTCCTTTGACTTTCTCCTTCTTATGCAAGTGGATTACGTTATATCTAATCTCATCAGAAAATCTGATGAAAAATGAGTAAAATGTACTTAATGGCTGTTTTGACTGAAAGCTAAATAAATGAAGGCTGGTCTACGGCTTTTACACATTACTGTAAATGACAGTTCCATGGTAGTTACTGATTCAAAGCAGCCACTGAATATTAAGTCTTAAGATTAATAACTGAATAATGAGCCCACAGTTTAAGGGATTATATAATAATCCTAGCCCATCTGTTATTATATATGTCATGGTTGGGCAACTGTAGTCCTGAAGAGCCAAGACACTTCACATTGCTCTTTGGCCCACCTGATTCAACTCATAATCAAGACTTTATAGAGCTGAATCGGGTAAGATCAACCAACTTTAGTTTTGTTTTCTAAGACTTCAGCTTACCATGAACTGGAATGCATTGGAATGAATGAACAATGGATAGTGTTTAGGTCTTGGTCTCATTCTGATAGGAGCGAGAGACAGAGAGAGCAAGAGGGAGAGAAGGAGAAAAGAGACTGAGCAGCACAGGGACAGAGACAGTTAGTGCAGGACTCAGAGAAGTGGGGATACCTCCGTGGGAGACTGCCATACAGCTCCATTTCAGTCCTGTAGCAGTCGAGGAAAAAAGATAGAGAAATAAAGAGAGAAAGAGAAAGAAAGCAGCAAACAGTGAAAAAGAAGGGGAGTGGAGAGAGGAGACAAATAGAAAGAGAGAAACAGAAGGAAGAATGAAGAGAAGAACAGAAGGCAGCAGGAACAGAAAGGAGAGAAATGTTCCATCACACAGTATAGAAGAGAGGAAAGTCTTGGCCAAGCACGCTTACTCAAACACATGCAAGACTTCTATAAGTGTTGTCTAAGTGTGAAAAACAAGCAAGAAAACCAAGAAACCTTTATCCTATGAGTAGGTGTGTGTGTGTACCTGGTTGATGGGGTCGATGTGATGGAACGGCGGCCCAGGTTGATGTTGTAATATCCAGGACTGTCCAGGTCGGCCAGGGAGAAGTTGGGGCCAGTAGCTGTGGCAACTGGAGCTAAAGATATGCAAAAGAGAGAGAGTTAGACATGGGTGCAAAACACTTAAAAGGGAATTTCTCCTATTTTGTAAAAATTATGCATAATTTAGTTGTTGAGATATACATAACTCTTCAAAGAATTTCAATGTGAAATGTTCCATTCTGGAGAAACCTGTTGATCAATTCTTTACAGTGGCGGTGTTAGGAACCAGGGGTCATGATGTCTACAGCATAAATAAAGCTATTTTATTCACTATCCAGAATGACCAGCGAGTCTACATGTGCCTGAGGTTTTAGATGTATTACTGATCATTATAAAATCGCTATAAATGTGAAAAAAATATCCTACCTGCATGTACACCTGTGTGAGCCTCTCTACTATAAATTACATTAAAAATCTCTAAATTATCATAAAACAATGTCTAAAGAATCAGGCCGAATCTCATAACTATTTCCTGTAATAAGCTTCTGTTAGGTAGCTTTTAGAAGCTTTTAACGCTTCAAACATCTTTTGTTTTCTACAAAAATCTTAATGATGAAAATCATTGGAATTCCCTTATAAGTAACTGCACTGTGTTACTATACTCAAGCATTATTTTCTAAGATTTTCTTTATTTGAGCATTGTTAAAATTAAATATTTATACTTTTACGCAATTTACTCCCATTTCACTGTTTTCATTTAGACCTTAGTACTAGTTACAAATCTCAAACATTTATGGACATAGAAATCTGAATAACTCCAGGGGTTCCTCAGTGATAACTCAGTGATGTGTAAGCTTAATGCCAACATCTGGAGGTCGAGAATTTGAAGCGCAGAGATGGCTCAGCCATACCTAACTGAGAACCCAACAGGAGAAAATGCGGTGGAACTGTGTGATGGAAAACGTTCCAGCTGGTGGTGAAACTTAGTAAAACTCCTCAGTAAAATGTTTTCAGCGAGTATCTATTCTTTGCCTGAGACACAGAACTAACAATGGGGAGTTGAACTTCCCAGAAAAGTTGGGATGCTATGTAAAATACAAATAAAAACAAAATGCAATGATGTGCAAAATCTTATACACCCTATATTTAATTATAACAGTACAAAGACAACATATCAAATGGTGAAACTGAGAAATTTTATTGTTTTTTGAAAATTTTTTGATATATTTTTTTTTTAATTTGATGCCAACATGTTCCAAAAAAAGTTAGGATGGCGGCAACAAATGACTGTCAAAGTTGTGTAATGCTACAAAAATCTGGTTTAACACCTCACAACTAATTAGGTTCATTGGTAACATGTCAGTAACATGACTGGGTATAAAAAGAGCATCACAGAGTCTTTCAGAAGTAAAGATGGGGAATAAAATTTCTCAACATAAACTGCAAAGAACCTGAGGATTTCGTCATCTATGGCACATAATGACATTAAAAGAATCCAGAGAAATCTCTGCATGCAAAGGACAAGGTGAAAACGTTATTAGTTGGTTGTGATCGTCAGGCCCTCATGCAGCACTGCATTAAAAACAGACAGGACTCTGTTGTGGGAATCACCGCACGGGCTCAGCAAAATTTCTTCAAAACCATCGTCTGTCAACACAGTTTGTTGCTGCATCCACAAATCAAAGTTAAAACTCTGTCATGTAAAGAAGAAACCATTTAAACAGGATCCAGAAACATTTAAGATGGACTGATGCAAAGCGGAAAAATGTCCTGTGGCCTGATGAATCGAAATTAGACACTGTGCCCTAAACAGAAGAGGGACCATTGGCTTGTTATCAGCATACAGTTCAAAAGCCAGCATCTGTGATGGTATAGGGATGTATTAGTGTACATACACTATATGTACAAAATTATTCGCTCGTCTGGCTTCACATGCATATGAACTTGAGTGACACCCCATTCTTAATCCATAGGGTTTAACATGATGACGGCCCACCCTTTGCAGCTATAACAGCTTCAACTCTTCTGGGAAGGCTTTCCACAAGGTCAATTTTTGAACGTTCTTCCAGAAGCGCATTTGTGAGGTCAGACACTGATGTTGGACGAGAAGGCCTGGCTCACAGTCTGCGCTCTAATTCATCCCAAAGGTGTTCTATCGGGTTGAGGTCAGGACTCTGTGCAGGCCAGTCAAGTTCTTCCACACCAAACTGGCTCATCCGTGTCTTTATGGACCTGCTTTGTGCATTGATGGGCAGTCATGTTGGAACAGGAAGGGGCCGTCACCAAACTGTTCCCACAAATTTGGGAGCATGAAATTGTCCAAAATCTCTTGGTTCTGAAGCTTTAAGAGGTCTTTTCACTGGAACTAAGGGACCGAGCCCAACTCCTGAAAAACAACCCCACACCATGATCCCCCCTCCACCAAACTTTACACTCGGCACAATGCAGTCAGACAAGTACCGTCTCCTGGCAACCGCCAAACCCAGAGTCATCCATCGGATTGCCAGATGGAGAAGCGTGATTGGTCACTCCAGAGAACACGTCTCCACTCCTCTAGAGTCCAGTGGCGGCGCTTTACACCACTGCATTCCACGCTTTGCATTGCGCTTGGTGATGTAAGGCTTTGATGCAGCTGCTCGGCCATGGAAACCCATTCCATGAAGCTCTCTACGCTGTTCTTGAGCTGATCTGAAGGCCACATGAAGTTTGGAGGTCTGTAGTGATTGACTCTGCAGAAAGTTGGTGACCTCTGCGCTCTAGCCCCTCAGCATCTGCTGACCGCTCTGTCATTTTACGTGGCCGACCACTTCGTGGCTTCGTGTTATAATCCCACTGACAGCTGACTGTGGAATATTTAGTAGTGAGGAAATTTCACGACTGGACTTGCTGCACAGGTGGCGTCCGATCACGGCACCAAGCTGGAATTCACTGAGCTCCTGAGAGCGACCCATTCTTTCACTAATGTCTGTAGAAGCAGTCTGCAGGCCTAGGGGCTCGGCTTTATACACCTGTGGCCATGGAAGTGACTGGAACACCTGAATTCAATGATTTGGATGTATGAGTGAATACTTTTGGCAATATAGTGTAGCTTGGATGACTTGCACATATGTAAAGGGAACATTAATGCTGAATGATGCATACAGGTTTTGGAGCAACATAAGCTGATATACAGATGACATCTTTTTCAAGAAAGATCTTGCTTGTTTCAGCATGTCTGCACATATTACAACAGCATGACTCCACAGTTAAAGAGCCTAGGTGCTAAAGTGGCCTGTCTGCAGTCCAGACCCACTAAAAACCATTTGGCACATTATGAAACCAAAAATATGACTAAGGGGACCCCGAACTGTTGAGCATCTGAAATCTTACATCAAGCAAGAATGGCAAACCATTTCTCTTTCAATACTACAGCAGTTGGTCTCCTCAGTTCTGAAATGCTTAGGCAGGGTTGTTAAAAGAAGAGGTGATGCAACACAGTGGTAAACAGGCCCCCGTCCCAGCGTTTTTGAAACATGTTTTTGGCATCAAATTCAAAATGTGAATATAATTTTAAAAAACAATACAATTTCTCTGTTTCAACATTGTTTTGTGTTGTCTTTGTACTATTTGAATTCAAGAAAAGCTGTGTAATACGTTATAATTTTACATTAAGCTGACTTTTTACAGTGCATAAAACTTTTTTTTTCAGTTTCTTAAAATTGTTTTCTTTACAAACAGTCGAGTTCTAGCACATTTCGTTTTTGTTTTCTATTAAAATTTCCAACCAAAATCCATATTACTGTGCAAAGAAACTGCCCGGAACTATGCAAATTTATCTTTAGCCAATGAATGCTATTACTCATCACATATCAAAAGATTCTTAATTTTTAAATACATTTTCCTCCATACTTCAACTTTTAATAAAGATATATGTTAGACATCGTACTTGTAAGTGTAAATGTATTTTTTCTGTACTTTTTCCACCCCTGAAGTTAGATGCAAGTGGCCTAAGCACCACAGGTCAAGATCACTGTGCCAAAAATGTAAGAGATTAAAAAAATGACTTTACCTATTTATCCCATCATCATTTCCGCTTAAAGCCTCAAACCTCCAATTGAATTAACCAAATTTACTATTTATTATTTAGTAAGCTTAACAGATAGAATATCACATATAAATCAACACACAGTTTTATCCTAAGATCTCTTTAAACAGCTGCTTTCAGGGAATGAACGCACGTGTGTGTGTGTGTGTGCATGTGTGCGTGTGTGTGTGTGCATGTGCATGTGTGTGTGTGTGTATGCGTGTGTATGCACGACTCACTCTGTGACACGCGGACCAGCTCAGCCACGTTCCACACGCCTGAAGTCACAAAGCAGTCCTGGAAACTCAAGTGCCCTGGAGACAGAGAGAGAAAGAGAAAGAGAAAGAAAGAGAGAGAAAGAAAGAGAGAGAAAGAGAAAGAAAGAGAGAGAAAGAAAGAGAGAGAAAGAAAGAGAGAGAAAGAGAAAGAGAGAGACAGAGAGAGAGAGAGAGAGGAGAGAAAGAGAGAGAGAAAGAGAGAGAAAGAGAGAGAGAGAGAGAGAGAGAGAGAGAGAGAGAGACAGAGCGAGCAAAAGACAATGATATACAGATACACGCACACTAAAACCCTGCCTAACCACATGGGCCGCAATGTTAAATTCATCCTTCTATTATATGATGTGTTCTTTCACTGTGTGACAATAGCAGGCTGGGTGCTTTTGGTTAGCTCTGGTATGGAAAAAACTCCCCGGACTGACCTGCTCAGAGACGCACTGAAACTTAACGAGGATGCTAAACATGCTGTGTGTCCAGTGCCTTAAGGAGTGTGTGTTCAGCTTCAGGCATTAAGCAGACAAAAACATGAGAGATACTATTCATTTTGCTGTTCATTCATTATTGTTTTTTAAACAGAGTGGTATATTTATTTAATACAGTTCATTAAATAGTCGTGTAATGAATTACGAAGAATGTTCAGTTCAGTGTTCTTGCACTATGTGTTTATTTTAGAGTCAAGCAGTGAGAAAACATGGCAAAAAATATAAAGCATGTTTTTCCTTTCTGCAAAACAAGACTGAACAATAAACTTTCATCACATTCAGATCATAATAAAATATTTCTTGTTCTACTTGAAAACACAAACGTGTTATTTAGCGATGCAAAGACATGGAAACTGTAAGCCAATACAGATGCAGACATACTCAGATTTATAAAATGTATGAATTAGGACTGTACAGGGTTGTATAGGGTTACAAATTAAGTCAATTTAGTAAAATGTACACATTCTTGCAATTTTCCAAGCATTGCCTTAATATTCTGCTCTATCGGTCTGAAATTTCAAATATCTGTCTGACAGCAATATGATTTCAGTATCATTGTGCACCTTTCGTGGCGCTGACTTCAAGTTTAGAATCGGCACTTGTTTCGCTATGAAGTCAACAAAGCGTATGTTCTCATGCATGAATTCACTGTGACTGCACACAAGGGATAAATAAACATGTACACATGATCTAAGGATACTGGAAGTGAAAGCTGAGGACTCGTGCATATATGTAACACATACAAGACTGTAGGGCTGGGCATTTTTGATACTGTTATCAATACTGATATTTTAATACTAATTCTTGAACGATACTTTATTCCATATCTCCTTCAAAACAACAAACCAAAATTCCTGACTCACAGGAAGTGGGTGCATTTACTGGGTGCAGTGGGTTCCAGACTAATCAAGAAGCGCCTGGTGTAACCGGCTATACATTTTACAATACCCTTGTGACCGTGTAGTGGACTGTCGCTTGTTAATACTGTCAGGGTCAGTACGAAATGCCACTGATCAGTAGAGCAGCTTCGTCTCAGAGTCGTGTGAACATTTTAACACGGTCAGTTTCACAAACCTGCTTCCATTTGAATAGCGAACCAGAAGCAGTTCTTTTTCAGCATTTCTTCTTTATTTTGTCAACACTTTTCCCTGTTTTCAATTTTTTCAAGATTCTAACACTTTCTGCTTATAATATAAAGTTTCATGAAGAGGTTTAAGTGAAAAATATACCAGATTTTCAAAGTGGTCTGACTTTTTAAAGTGGACTACAGAGTGTCAGTTTTTTAAATCATGATTTATCTTGTCACAGGTTGATTCGGGTGTCTGCTTAAACCTCACTATATAATGATTTTCCTGAAATGTCTATGCAGAAAAAAATGAAAGGGATTTCTACTTCCCTGAAACAGGACTGCTGAATAAGTGGCTGATGACTGATCAGCTCAATTTAGCACTGAATGACAGTTTTTCTGATAGACTCTAGTAATCAGTCGGTACTATAAAAGTATTGCATTTCGACTCCATGCCCTAAGTGAGTTATGCATGCTGCTTTGTAATTCATACGGCCCTTTAAAGTGAGTGCATGCGCTGTGTGCATATGTGTGTATGTTGATGCGACAGGGTTACGGCTCCACACCCATATGCAGAGCTGCCTGAGGTCAGTATGTAAGCGCAAGCGCTGGTTAACCACAGCGATGCCGGCGCATGAGCTCAGTGCTGCCCATGTGGTTCCCATCAACCAATCACGTCAGAGTGATTTATGAGCGTTCCGCCACACTCACTCGCAGCGAGCCTAGCAACGCCTTACTACAATAAACTCAAATGAGAATCACCTTGTGTGTGTGTGTGTGTGTGTGTGTGTGCGTGCAAATATGCGAGTGCATTTAGTGTGTAGCGTATGTGCGAGAAAATGTTTCTTGCCTTTGTAAATAGCACGGCTTACTGCCTTCATTCAGATCCGTTTGCTTGTATGAGCACGTGTCGCCACGGCGAAAAGACGGGCTCCGAGAAAAGTCCTAAATTTGTTACACACACTGTGTCTGCCAATCTTGCTGGATGGAAACTGTGGCAGGGTTGTAGTGAAAGTGCGGCAAAAGCGTTTTCATAGTGCAGTTTTCATCAAATGACAAAAAGCAGATGGAATTACGGTCTCGGTTCAAAATTGTCAAAACGCCGAACAAAAATAGAGACGCTGGATTAACTGTACTTTTTAAAGAGCGAATACTAGCATGTACATATGTGCATGTGTGTGTGTGTGTGTGCGCTCTGAACGTACCATTGGGCGGCGGCTTGACGTCTGCATCTCCTTGCTGGTTGGAGTTGTCTGATTGTCCAGATTCTGGGAAGAAAAACAGGGGGAGGTAATTAGACAAAGTCCAAAGCTTACCAATGGGGCCAAGACTCGGGAGACTGAACCAATTACATGAACAAGAACACTTTCCTACAACAAATTTAAAAGTATGATGATGGAAAATGAATTGTACAGAATGTTCAAAGCACGCTGAAACACAAACCAGATTGTTGACTCTGTGTTTCTGTTTCCAGTGGCCCTTCAAATGTGACAGAACAGGGTCCAGTACTGAGCTGTCTGAATACACACACCAGGGACATGGACATCAGTGTCCTGGTGTATTTTTGCTATCTAACTGCCCACAGACAGAATACTTGACTCTTCCCTGCTGAAAGAATTTTGCCATCTATGCCACCACACCTCCCCTCACAACCCAGAAGCAAAATTTCCTCAGGTCAAGGGTTAAAAAACAAGTATGGGCCTCATAACGAACACCCCTGCATAATCCATTATGCTGCATAAGTAGTGGCCAAAATTGAACATGATATAATTACACAGTTATGAAAGTAATGAATTTTTTTTATATTTACAATCAGTAGACAGGTTTGGGCCTGCATGTCCAACTTCTCTGTTTATTTCAATGTCAAACAATGGCAAAAATGTGAAGACCGGTCTTTCTTTCTGTCAAACAAGGCTGCATGTACAACAATAGCTTTTTCTTTGCTTGAAATCATAGTAAAATATATTACTATTAAATTACTATTAAACAGTGATGAGATATAGGAGCACATTCAGTGGAAGACTCATGCTACCGAAAGTCATTCTTACCCGTATCTATCAAAGTCTGTAACTCCTCCTTCAATATACAATAACTCAGAGGTGCAATTTGAACTGCTTTATACAGTATGTTTCATATTTATTATCACAGCCACTGCCACTTACTGTATTTGTAAGAATTTAAATGTGTACACACTGCAAATTTCTTTTTTATTTTAAATTATTGAAGTGTTTATTCTTTTACATAAATGGTTGCAACTATAATAACTGCAATTTCCCTCTGGGATCAATAAAGGATTCTGAGTCTGATTTCTTTTTCTACTTATTAACACACCTGCATATCAATGAAAAACTCAGAGTCTGTACTTATGCCTGAATTTCTTCACATTATTTCAATAAGCAAAAATAATTCATATAAAATGAAAACGTACCAATGTTTCTTATCAGATGTGACAAGAGCAATTTCTAAGGGTTACACGGCGGATTAAATCCTCATATTGCGCTACTCTATAGTTTGTCGTCTTTAAGTCACTCAATAGCTTGAGCGGTGGTACAAAATCATTTTAAACGACGGAACTTTAAAATATGGAACTTAACCTGAAGTTAGAGTTAATAAATTAAACAATATAACCACATAATTATGAAAGCAGCTATATTCACATTTTATTTACAGTCAGTAGACAGGTTGGAGCTTGCAAGTTCAACTTCTCTGCCTGTTTCCTTCTGTGAAAAAAGACACAACACGAATGTTCTCCGCTTCGAATCATAATAAAATGTTTACTGTCACTAAAAACCATGAGTGAGGAATAATTAATATGAAATTACAAATGTTTATCACCAGTGATAGCTGCACTTTCCAAACGGAATAAATCAACAAGTCAAGGCCTCAAACTGAGCCGCTCTATAGCATTTCGTCTTTGAGTCACTAAATAGCTTAAGCAGTGGCTGAACTGGAAGGGTAAAATCGTTTTTTTTAAAAAAGGGATCTTGCTTAATAAAGCAATAAGAAGAAGTGTACCGGTGGGATCTGCAATACTCCTGATTTAAGACCCTATAACAGGGGTCTCACTGCAAAGTCTACTGTATCAACGGTGCAGTAAGATAGCAACAGGCGAAACCCGACTCTCACTAATGGGCCATATAAGATGTGGACTGAACTTTGTGTGCAGCCACACAGAGGTTTGGATAATGTCTCTATAGGCTCTTCATCTAAGCAAGTGAACTGATCTTGGAGACCGCCCAGACCCCCCTGGATGTTGTGCTTGGCCCTAATTCGCTGACATTCTTTCTACTCTGTAGAGCCTTTCAGTAACAGTACGCTTATAGAGGGGGGGGGGGGGGGGGGGGGGGGGGGGGGGGGGGGGGGGGGGGGCTATTCTTAAGGCTTCGTGTCTAATGTCAACTGATCAATAAAGCGCTGTCCAGGCTTTTCCCTCTTCGGCCCGCAACAGGAACATCGGAAGCAGCCACGGCTACTGCTGCCATCTCGAGCGCTACTACAGCAGCCGCAACACCGCCGACAGGCCTAAATGAAGGAAAACTGATATAAAAAGAGACACTGACCAAATGGGAACATGGAAGAAAACCAAAAGCCCCCTTTTTCTCTCTCGCTTGCTCCTTTTCTCTCTCGCTCGCACACACTCTCTGCTTTCGCTCTGTGGAATCCTGGCAGCCATCTTAGCGCTTGGCAGCCATCTTAGCACTGGCGGTGTCGGAACATTCCTGCTAGCTTACAGAGCACCCACACAATCGTGAACACCCTCTCCAACACAGACACGGCGATCTTAAAAAGGAAAAAATATCTCCTCTAACACTGTATGTGTATATTTGTATACATATATACATAGCATATTTGTAGAGAGATTAAGAAATCTACTGTGTCTGTCTGTACGCTAAATGCTAATCCAGCGTCTCAAAGGCAAAACCAGGCCGAGAAGCTCCTCGTTGAGAGCTGAGATCTTTGTGTTTTGGGTCAGAGAAGACTGGTTTTCTTTTTATGACCATGTGCAGCGCTTAATACGATTCAGTCACTTTTCTCAGAAGCACAACGATAAGAACACAATGCAGCATTTTCCCACAAGACTGGAATTCATGGATAGTGGGACAGGAGGCTGAGCTAAGCTTGGAGGTGTGAATTCCTAGAAATCCTGTCTGAAGGTAGCACAACTGCAGCTCGCTGCCCCCTAGCGGTGAGGAGAGATGAGCATGGTTCGGGGAGGCGGCAGGTTCTGGGTCTCGAACGACCTCCAATCCAATTACATGGCACATTAACGGGGTCTCACTATGCCGAGCTGGACCGGAGTGAATGGAAGAGCCCACGCTATTGGACAGAGACAAAAGGGAGACGAGCAGGGGGCAGATAATCAACCTCACGCTCACAATGGAGAGTCTGTCCATTATTAGAGCAGAGGCGACCAGCCCTAGGAGTCCAATCACTGCTGTTATCAGCAAAACACCACACACAAACACACACACGCAACAAACACGCACACTAACGCGTCCAACCGTTCTCATCCTCGTCCTTATCTGTGCAGCACACTCACCCAGAAGACCCCTGAATGCAGCACGCCAAAAATAATGAGCCTCACATGCGCAGAATATTCAGCTGTACAAACGTATACATGCTACACAACATGGGTTTAAAGCACGGTACAGTGATATATCAAGACACAACATGTCTTCAGTACCTTTCAAGGGTTGTGAGGATGTTCAACAATTTTCAAACAACTGCCTATTCTCCCACACACACACCTATAAATGCACAAACCCACATGCGGATTTCACAAGGATCGCCGAAAGGAATTAATATAATTGACTCATTTACAATGCGCATATTCATAAACAATTGCGCTTGTATGCACAAACAGGGGTTTGTTTTAATTTATTAATTTTTTTGACTCACCTATTTGCCAATGTGTTGGTTTATGTCCCGCAGACTAATACAGGGCAATTGCAGGGGATTAATTCTGCTGTAAATCAACATTGTAAAGTCAACTAACTACAATATGTGCAGCAGCTACATTTGGGACAAGATTTGTGCTGAAGAATTTTCATAAAATATACAGTGGAGACATCACTGTTGTTTGCGGGTACAATTCCGATTTTTTAAGGCTACCTACATAATACATGCATGAGCACTCAATGTATTTATGTTAAAGTATTTATGAACAGCTTATGTCAGTATTTGCAACATTTGCATCAAGAAGAAGATGACTTCATCTTGACATGAGGAACCATAAACTAAAGCGACATTATAACATTATTATGACGGATCATTCCCAAATGTTGGAACTAGGTACCATACTACTCAATAAAAGCAGGTTCCCTATCAATACTTGTACAAAATGCAGGGCAAACAGAGAAGACTAACCCAACTCATGCCTGCTGTACACTGTAAAGTCACCAAACTTTATTACACATGCCCTAAATACATTTGCAGTTTAAGTGCTTTAAAAGCTAGTACTTTTATACTCCAGCTCTGCTTTTACTTGACTGATATTTTATCACAGATATTTCTACCAATTTATTTTAACAATGGATGATTGAAGGTAGCAGTTAAATTCACTGAGAACTATACCCACAAAAGTCTCCACGGTCTAGTATGGGCTAGTACTTCTACATAGGCCTTGCCCTACATGTAGTTATATTTTTCTGAGTTCTTTATTACAGCAGTTACACCTTCTTCTTCACAGAAACTATACGGTCATATTTGAACTCAACTATAAAAATGTAAAACTAATAAACAGGTTCTGAACTAGGCCTTATAGGTTACAAAACCTGGTAATGATGCTTCATAACAACATTATACATAATGTACAAATGTCTGTCACCCTTGTTAAAGGGCTTCTGTGTCATCACAATGTATTTTATGTAATAAAATGTCTATCTATCTATCTATCTATCTATCTATCTATCTCTCTCTCTCTCTCTCTCTATATATATATATATATATATATATATATACATATACATATACATATACATATATATATATATATATATATATATATATATATATATATATATATATATATAAACATACACACACGACACTGCTGTCGTAATAAAACCTCATTTCTCCACAACGGTAACTTTACAGGAGAAGGAAAAAGCCTGCATTACTTTCAGTATAAGGCAATGCAACCTGAATTTTTCTCCAAGTCATTTCCGATAATTTCTTTTGGTCCATCCTTTGAAATTTCCACAACATCCATCCATCCATCCAATTTCTAAACCGCTTCTCCGTCAGGGTCGCGGGGGGATGCTGGAGCCTATCCCAGCAGTCTTCGGGCGGAAGGCATTTCCACAACATGCAACATGAAAATCAACAAAAATGGAGATACAAGGTTTTGCTCCGACAGCAGCTATATATATATATATATAATTCTTATGGATGTGTTATGAAGTTACCATATAGGTAGCCTTCAAATAAAGTGTTACATAAGTCTCTATGCTAGTGTTCTTTAGACATGTCCTTCCTCACTGTTTTCTGACTGGCTACAGAACGGAGCGCTTGACTGAAAAAACATTTACTTTTTCTCACAGCCCCTGACTCACCCTCAGCAGCAGCTCACCACTCAAAGTTAATCTGACCGTAAACTGCATATCACCTTTCATCATCCAGTTCTTACACTTCACACACTCTCTTGTGTGGATTAAATGGCTATTGACCTCTGCATCTGTGTCTCACACTCACTCTCCATGTCATTCACACATAGCGAAGACAAAACTTCCCAGATTAAATCTCTCTCAGGCACACATATACACACTACGCCTGTCACATATGGACAGCTGTCCTATTTGAATGTTTTTTTAAACTTCCTGCGCCCCATCTGGCAGCTACTTCATGACTGTGTGTTCGTATTTGTCTTGTTTATCTGAGATATGCATAAAAACATCCAAGCATGACCTACAGTGCACTGGCCAGATATGCATGTGTGCGTGTGTGTGTGTGGGTGTGTGTGAGAACTGAGCTAGGACAACTGCTCCAGTCTGACCACTGGAATTGGCTTCAGCACATTAGCTATGGCTAACATCTGCACAGGCAACCAACACAACCTGATATGAGATGGGTTTCTATCCGTTTAAGACACATTTCTCATACATGGAATAAAAAGATATGGCAAATATCAAATAAAACAGGCAAAATTAGTAAAAATGTTTGGTGAGGTAAACAAACCTTTTAAACCTTTTAAAGGGAAATGTGATCATTTACAATGCAAACACATTTGCCAGATAAAATAATAAAATAAAACACCTACACAAGCCTGTCATGACAAATGACATAAACCTACATAAACCTTTATAAAAGCTTATTCCAACAAATGTTGGTGACATTTCATCAAAATATAACCGTAAAATTAAATAACAGCAACAAGAATTTGCTCAACTTCAAAGACTTTTGTGTCGACTCACTCCCTCTTCTGAGCTCTTTTTCCGAACGTGAAGTAGAGTTTTGTTCTTTTCACACAGCCGATAGAAACGCCTCATTTTTTGTGACATTACAGTTATTCGCTCGAATGTAATTCAACAGCTGAATGGAAACCTGGTTGCTAAATAGATCCCTTAAACTGTAAACCTGTGAATAAAGGTGATAGGTTGCTTTGACTTGCTAACACACGTCTCAAAGAAGTAGCACTTACGCTACAAGTAAATGCAACAAATGTATTGAAGAGTAATGATGGCAAAAAACATGAAAAATATATACTGCGTGAAAATGCCTAATGCATTTGACTGACAAAACCCAGTTAACGCCTCCACACCACAGACACACGCACGCACACACTCACTCACTCACTCACGCGCACACACACACACACACCCCTCACCACGACATAGGATAAAGAGGCAGCACAGCCTCCCCAATTGGGTTTTGCTTAAGAGGTTTATCGGTATGTTGCTAAACATTCTGACCTTTTTTTTTAATCCTTAATGCGCTTAAAATGTTCCAAACCCTTCTAATCCCCCAGGCTATCCCACACAGATGTTCTCTGAGCTCTTTTATTGGACTTTATTTGAGTATCCCCCCCTCCCCCCCCTCTGCTTTGCACTTTATTCATTTCCTATCTTATAAAACCACACTTCATTCTGTGCCTGCGCCCCCTCACCTGAGGCTTTGCGGCAGGCGCTTTTTGTGGACGCCCCTGCGGGGGCCCTCAGTAGAGCGGCTTCTCAGTTAGGGGCTGAAGGGGGCCTACCTGCTCTGGACCCCCCCATATGTGTCTGAGTGTGTGTTTGTGTGTGTTTCCTGATTAGTGTATGCAGAGGCATGCAAGAGAGCTAATAAGCACAGAAACCGAGTGTGTATGTGTGTTTAGTCTATGCTGAGGGATACGCGAGTGTTTATAAGTGCAAATATGAAATGTGTGCCTTTTTTCCTGATTAGTGCATGCAGTAGCATATATAAGTGCAGGACTGTGCGTGTACATATGTAATTGAAGGCGTAAGTCTGTCTCCTCTCTTTATGCGTATGCATGGGCATGTGTGTGTATGTGGGTGAGGGTATGGAACATCTGCACGTGTGAGTGAGAGTGGAGGGTGTGAGCGAGAATAAAGGCTTAGAGTACAGAAATGCAGGGAACTGTGTACAAGTGTGAAAACTGCATCACTACTGACATGACAGTGAACCGGTAGCGTGTGTGGTGCTGATGTGCACTGCTGGAGCTTTTACACACATCACTGAATCATCACCCAGAAATATCAGCCAAGAGTAGCTCTGCGGTCAGAAACTGTCCACTGACAAAGAGACAGAGGACGGCTGACGCTGTGAAGTGATCGTCTGTAAATGTAGACTTTATTAGGCTATACTTTAACTTGGGGGTTGACGCCCCCTTGGGCATCGTGACGTGGAGGAGGGACGTCACAGGAGGGTCACACAAGTCGTGTTACTGTGCAGGGTGGCCCCTGGCAGTGGAAGAAGGCAAATATCACAATATACTGCATGCCCTAAGAATCCCTATTCTAATGAAGTGGCCAGTGAGCGCAAGCACATACAGCCGCTGTTGCACAAAACCTTGTATCTCCATTTTTGTTGTTTTACATTTTTTTGCATATTTTTAAAAGTCAAGTTACCCTATGCTTTGCCCTGATTGGTGCCACTGCTCACCAGCCTTCTGGACCGGTTTGACCACCACTGAGCTTCTTGCTGTACAGCGCTGTGCAGTCCTCATCCTCAGATCTTTCTTTTCCCACTTTACTATAAAACTTCATACTAATAATGTTTGCTATCCGGTGTCGACCAGAGGAGGATGGGTTCCCCTTCTGAGTCTTGGTTCCTCTCAAGGTTTCTTCCTCTTTTAGGGAGTTTTTCCTTGCCACCGTCGCCGCTGGCGACGCTCATGGGGGCTCGGACCCGGATTTTCTTTTCTTTTCTCTTCTCTCTGTAATACTGATTGTTCTGTAAAGCTGCTTTGTGACAACACCTGTTGTAAAAAGCGCTTTATAAATAAATTTTGCTTGCTTGCTTTTGCTTTGAGTTGAAAGTTAATTTTGATGATAAATGAACCAAGAGAAATGCTCCAGAATTACATTTAAAAAGTCCTGTTACATTAGCTTCCATTACAAGTTAAGAATGTTACTTCCTTCTCCTGTAAAGTTATTTTGATGAAAATATTTAAGCACTGAATACATGTATGTACTTATTTATTCACGTACATCTATATTTACACACTTTTGTGACTTGATATATGTTTTGGGATAAACGTCTGAGATGTAGAGTACAGATTTGTGAATGGATGAGTCTAAATTTTGAGATCTTTGGAAGTAATGGACGGCAGTATGTATGCCACCAAGCAATAAAAGACTCTTTAATCCATGCTCTTTAAACCGGCGGCCGAGAATGGTAGTGCAAGTGTAACATGCATCATGAACCCTAAGCACAAATACATTTGAATACATCAAGCATTACAAACGGGAAGAATGTCATTTTATAGCAAGATAATGATTCCAAGAACACTGCTGAGAAGATCAAGAAGGACTTAATAAAGAATAAAGAAGCTGCTGATGTTCTCACAACGATGGACTGGCCACCGCAGAGCCCAGACATCAACATCACCAAATGCGATTGGGATTACTTGGATTGTGAGAAGAAGAAAATGCAACTAACTTCTAAGAATTTGGAGATGTTTCAAAGAAGCAAGGAAAATGGAAAAATGGAAAAATGTACCTGCAGATTTCTTTGAAAAACAAAGCGAGACTTCCAAAAATATGAATGGATACTGGAATAGAGAATTAAAAGTTAAATACACACACGTGCGTGCGTGTGTATGTATATCCATACATATGTATATGTGTGTATATATAGATATATATACATATCCATTCCAAACTGTATACACAGATTATTGTAGTGTCTGTTTGTGTGAATGAAAGGTTCTGGCTAGCAGCAGATATTCTACTCTGCCTTCGCGCATATGTGTGTATAAACACAAGTGTGACTATAATCTGTGTACATTTAAATGTGAACATGAGTGTGTGTATGCGCCTGTGTGAGTGTGTGTTTGTCCTGGGTCATGCCAGAGAGGAGCAGGTGTGCCGGGATCTGCCCCGCATTGCCCGCTGCCCATCTGTGTGCCCGTCTGTGCCCGCTCCCTGCCAACTATAAGCCCAGCGCAGAGAGAAAGAGAGAGAAAGACAGCTATAGGGCCTCACTTAAGGGAGAGCAGAAGAAAGAGTGAGAGAGAGAATAGGACCATTAGGATTTGTATTAACGAGAGCAACATGATGAGCACAAAAGGGCACAACACAATGCAATCTGTGTCAAATCTGTCTCTTAACAAACATGCACTCTAAGAACCTAATAATTACAGTTTGGCAATATCAAACATAATTACCACAACATTTCATGGTTAAATAATTCAGAAAATCAATTACTATCACCTGGTTAACACACAGTTTATTGAAAATGCTTTGAATTCACTCAGACAGTATGTCACTACTTGGGAAATGCGCAGCAGAGACAAGAGGGAATCTGCAGTATGATTGTCTAATGGTGTATAAATCCCCTGTAAATCCACACCTTTACACTCATATGCAACAGTTTGGGTACCCCAGGTCAAATAACATGATGTTTTTTGATTCTCTGTATGAAAGTAAATACACATCCTCTACAGAGAACACATTTCTGCACATTTTATTGCACCACTGTTTATTGCACCATTTTATTTCATTTTATTTATTTGCTGAATTGAACATTAATAGAAAATCAATAGAAGTTGTGCAATAAAAATGCAAAAATGCGATGTTTAAGTTCATTGTAGATGATTTCTTAACTTAATGTCACTGAGAAAATCAGCAAAATGTCATTTGACTGGGGTGCTCAAACTTTTGCATGTAACTACAACAATCCTTGGGCAACAGCAGGAGAATAAATGTTACATGTAAATAGCATTTTATATTATTTGGCAAACTGTTTGAAATCAAATACGACCTTTCAACTCTCTTTATCAGCACGGATGATTATCGCTTGTTAAGCATTAGCTTGGGGTTACTGTCAATCATCGGTGATATCCGCTTAGACTGTCCTATGGCCCAGCCTTCATAGCTGCTTTTGAGAACTGAAAATTTGATCAGGTATTAAACCTGATAAATATATTTATCTAAAGACACTGAAAAATAATCCCAATACACCATGGCACACACATTATGACCACATCTTGTGCAGCTATATGGTCAATGTTGGCAAGCCACAGGTTTGAGGATGGGTAAATGAACACAGCTTAAAGAAGATATTACCAGTGGAAGAGCGAACGACAGGCTGCTAGACTGAAGAGAGATTGATAGACTGATGAAAAAAACATAAATATTGATGGAGAAGAGGTGTAGGGACTTGATAGGACAGAGGAAAGAGCACGGACGAGGAAAGCGACTGAGAGAAAGAGGTGGAGAAAGAATAAAAGAGTAGAATGGGGGGGAGAGTGAGGGGAGCTGGCAGGATGCCCATCTCTTTCATGTTCTATCCGCACGTCTTCTGCTTAGAGAGATGTACGGGCAGATGTAAAGAGCCGGCTGGCACACACAGACCGTCGCTCTCTCCAAGGATAATAGCGCACCTCTAATCTATACATTCACTGCACACACAGAGCCAGCGACACGCTCACACTTTGTTAAATCCACACACAAACGATGGAGCCTACTGGAGAGAGATATCATCCGTACTATGCTGCATATGCTGCGAGTGTCTTAATCAGCGGCATGTGATTGGATTCCATGATGCTTTGGAGCTTATAGCGCCGCTGCAATGTGGGCCCGATTTATCAATTAAAAGCTGCCGTCTGGACTTGCGCTAATGCAGCACAGGCTGCTGCTACTGCACTGCTGGCCACTGTGCCGTTGCTTTGGTATGACATAGATGTATCCAGAGGCTAGGAGTGCAAAGTGATTAACGCTGATCTAATTCATGCTAGATGTGAATAATCAACTGTTGCCATTAGGGGGCGCAGTGCACAGGCTTAAGCAAGAGGGGATGCAGAGACTTGTGACCGTTGATTAGCAAAAGCTTTGTGGTTCTAAGATGAGGTGGGGAACTGAGGGTCGATAATCCTGCAAGGTTTGGTGTTTTTCCTGATCTAACACACCAACTGCATCTGGCCACTAACTGATTAGCTGATTCAATTATGTCTGAGAAGGAAAATCACCAAACTGTACAGGAATCCGGCCCTCCTGGACCAGAGCTTCTCACCCTTGCTCTCAAAGAAGTGAATAGCACTGTGTAGATTAAAAATTGCAATGTGGTGATGACACAGAGATGTAGCTGATTCAATTCAGTTCAGGTCAGTTTTACATTTGTTTTCCAGAAATCAGCTTTCCATGCTCCTGACCCCTGAGCAAACCATGGGCAACTGTGGCAGGTGAAACTTCCTAAGAGTTGGAAATAAAGAGGAACCAAAGCTCAAAATGAGAACCGATGCTCCTCTGAGCCTCACGAGATGAGTGAAATTCAAGTACTGTGCAAAAATCAGAGAGCACATCTTTCAAAGTTCAGGTCTAGATGTTGGTTATACTGTCTGCTTCTCAGAAATCCCAAATATATGCAGTATATGTTGAGGTCTGGACCCTAGGGTGGTCAGTCCATTCTGCATTTTCTTCCTTTTTCTCAATAGTGGCTTCTTGACAGCTACATATCCTTTCAGACTCATAGTGCTGAGCTGTTGAGCAAAAACACATGGATTGTTTGAGATCTGAAGCAAGAGTGGAGCTTGATTTTCTTTTCTTTCTCAAAGATAAAAGCTTTGAGTGCTGTTTATCTGATGGTGACAGCTTTGGTGGTCTACCAGGTCTTGCACGGTTGTTAAGAATCTCATTTTCTCTGTATCTTCTAATCACTTTTTGAACTCCAGTTGTGTATACTCCAGTTTTTTTTCATATATTTTCCTTAGACTTTCCCCATCCTTACGCAAGTCTTTATCTTCTCTCTAGTCTACTCAGAAACATCTCCTAAAAGAAGAATTACTTGCTCTTTGACTGGAAATTAAATAAATTAAAAGAAGTTTTTGACTTTTGCACAGTACTGCATGACAGAAAAAGTTTACAGGCACTCAGATCACATAGAATAAACATCTGTGAGATAAGCCCGTGACCACCGTTAAATCAGTCAAAGATCTGGCAGACTACTGATTGTGCCAGACATACTGTATACAAGATGCTAAATATGTAAGGAGTTCAATATGAGCGTAAGGAAAGATTACAACTTCCAGAAACAGGTTAAGAGTTCATGCGTGGGTTGGCAGTCAACGGGATTGGTAAGCTAGCTAATTAGATATCATGACAGAAGTCATGAAGAAATCAAGAAGAGCCAATCCATTCCTCATTACTTCCCTCCCCTCCCCCAAAAAATCATCCATTATCCAGAGACATCAGTGCTACATCCAACTCCAGCATAAGCAAGTTTATATAAGTTTTCTCAGTGATTTTGTGTCTATGTATTAAAAATAGTAGCAGTGAGTTAGAAAGGACCTGCTGGACTGTTGTCTCCTAAGAGATGTTTAGTAAGTGGGTGACCCAGAATTTACAACAATAAACTCTCTCTAATGTAAAGTACAGCATGAGACTGCATATCATTTTCTAGAAAAGCAATAGGAACATATGAGCTGTTGGGCAGCATTGTGTACAGATAGTGTGTGTGCAAGAGTGTGTGTGTGTGTGTGTGGGCGTGTGTGTGTGTGTGTGTGTGTGTGTATTTGTGTGTGCATGTGTTAAGCAGAGTGAGTTTCAGGAGTGGGGATCATGTGATAGTACCATGTGCCAAAAAGAGAGATTGAAAGTGAGTTGGTGAGAAAGAGAGTGAGAGAGAGAGAGAGAGAGAGAGAGAGAGAGAGTGTGTGTGGTGAGGGGGATGGGTAAAGCTGTGGGAACGGCAGGTCTTGCCAAGAAAGACAAGCACAGGGAGAATAAAAGGAATGGAGAAAGAAAGAGAGACTTGTTGGCAAAGAGTGGAGTAGGCGAGAGAGAAAGAGAGAGTGAGAACGCAGAAGGAGAAAGAAAGAGTTAGTGGGAGTGAAAAGATGGACAGATAGGCAGGTGTGGTGATGAAGATGAGAGAACTTACACTATGTGCTGAGAAGAAGGAGGAGATTTCTATTGCAAAGACTAAATATGAGTCAATATTAAGGCTACAAACACAGGATGTAGCGCTGTCCTACTGATATGCTAGAAAAATGACTAATATCATGAACATGACATTTAATGTGTTTAATCTATACACACACACACACACACACACACACACACACACACACACACAATCACCTCCATGGCCACAGGTGTATAAAGCCGAGCCCCTAGGCCTGCAGACTGCTTCTACAGACATTAGTGAAAGAATGGGTCGCTCTCAGGAGCTCAGTGAGTTCCAGCGTGGTACCGTGATCGGACGCCACCTGTGCAGCAAGTCCAGTCGTGAAATTTCCTCACTACTAAATATTCCACAGTCAACTGTCAGCAGGATTATAACAAAGTGGCAGTGATTGGGAACGACAGCAACTCAGCCACGAAGTGGTCGGCCACGTAAAATTACAGAGTGGGTGTCAGCGGATGCTGAGGGGCAGAGTGCGCAGAGGTCACCAACTTTCTGCAGAGTCAATCAATACAGACCTTCAAACTTCATGTGGCCTTCAGATCAGCTCAAGAACAGCATAGAGAGCTTCATGGAATGGGTTTCCATGGCTGAGCAGCTGCATCCAAGCCTTATATCACCAAGCACAATGCAAAGCGTGGAATGCAGTGGTGTAAAGTGCCGCCACTGGACTCTAGAGCAGTGGAGACGTGTTCTCTGGAGTGATCAATCATGCTTCTCTGTCTGCCAATCCAATGGATGACTCTGGGTTTGGTGTTGCCAGGTGAACGGTACTTGTCTGACAGTGTAAAGTTTGGTGAAGGGGGGATTATGGTGTGGGGTTGTTTTTCAGGAGTTTGGCTCGGCCCCTTAGTTCCAGTGAAAGGACCTCTTAACGCTTCAGAACCAAGAGATTTTGGACAATTTCATGCTGCCAACTTTCTGGGAACAGTTTGGGGACGGCCCCTTCCTGTTCCAACATGACTGCGCACCAGTGCACAAAGCAGGTCCATAAAGACAGGGATGAGTGAGTTTGGTGTGGAAGAACTTGACTGGCCTGCACAGAATCCTGACCTCAACCCCATAGAACACCTTTGGGATGAATTAGAGCTGAGACTGCAAGCCAGGACTTCTCGTCCAACACCAGTGTCTGACCTCACAAATGTGGTTCTGGAAGAACGGTCAAAAATAAACACACTCCTAAACCTTGTGGAAAGCCTTCCCAGAAGAGCCGTTATAGCTGTAAAAGGTGGGCTGACATCACATTAAACCCTATGGATTAATAATGGGATGTCACTCAAGTTCATATGCGTGTGAAGGCAGACGACCGAATACTTTTGGAAATACAGTGTATATACATCACCAAAACTTTAGTGACATTTCTGGCTGAGGCATCACTGGGATTTGAACTCATAACTTCCTAATGATTAAAGTCACATGCAGCTGTACCACTGAAGAGCCAAAAACAGGTCACTGCCTGTTTAAATAGAACACAGCAACTTACGATCATAATTTGAATAACGGCAAGATCAAATGTATCCAAAGCTCATCTTTCACATGAGAATTACATATCACAGAGTTTTTTTATGAAGTGAACTAATGAAAAACAAGAGGTAATTAACAGAAGCACCGGGGGTGGGTCTACTTTTTTATTATTTAAAGCAGTTTCTGTCACTAATGCACAATGTAACTAAAGATACTGCAGTACAATATAAGAATCTAAGATATAATGCTAAAATTATATCTGCAGATACATCATTTATAAGAATCTTTTACTTTTTAAGAGCCATATCGGCCACAACCCTCAGATTATAGTTTAATCTTGAGTATACGCTTACTGTCCACTTTATTACTGACATTACAGATTCTGTTATGAGGGCATTAGTAAAATGGTTACTGGATTTTTAAAAACATGACTGTGGCATGCGCCCACCCCCCCGGGCCCAGACGATGACGGCCGAGAGAGCCGCATGCCACAATGACCATACACTAACAAAGTGGTGTTGTAATAAAGTTACTTCTGAAAGCATTTTCGTGGTTTTGCATTCACTGGATAAAATACAAATACAACTATTCTTACTTAAATTTGTGTAATTAAAAATACATAAGTATTTAATTGGCTTATAAAATGACTTATGTTGGATATTAGGCCTAATGATTGCACTTCTTCATCTTAAATAATAAGAGTGTGAAAGTATCAGGAGTTCAGAGTTTCCAAAGCCTTGGATAACATAGCGACGCGCTGACATTCATCAGTGCTGTTTATGAGAGATGAAGCGATTGACAGTCAATGTAATGCCTGAGGGGTGTATGTCCTCCCACACCCACACACACACACTTCCATGGAAAAATCATTCTTTCATACGGTACACAAGTCACGATGCATCATGAAAGGCACTCGGTGAGGTACATATCCATCACCAACCATTCAAACATGGAGTGTTCAAGCTCATTCGTTAGACATTGTGTAAACACACAAAATTCATGGCACAATCACACACACACACACAGCCTCGGGCACAATCACGCATGTACACAATCAGGCACTGAACGCTCAAGAAATTACTTTAAACATACTGTACACATTACAGACAATTTATCACCAAAATTTAAACAAAGGTGCAGTGACCAATAATAGGAAAATATACATTCAGTAATGAGGCAAATCAATCAACACATTTGCATTGCCACAGTCTATTAGCTTTCTCTGTACTTCATATACACACACCACAAATCATTTGTTAGACAATATGTTGATAAAATGTACTCAGAAACCTCCATATAAAACATACAACTACTAACGATCTCAGTGATTGAGATCTCATATAGTCTCTAAAAGGAGATGTCTTTAAAAAAACCTGCGTAATTAAATCACTGAGAAGTAAGAGTAGTTTAATGTGAAATGGTTCATTGTAGAAAACGTGCCATCTCGGATTGTCTTACAGTAGTGGTGATGGGAAGCTCTACAACGAAATGGTGATCTCCGCAACGAAAACATAGCCAATGTAATATTCTATCCATATTATGCAAAACCAATAATGGTAAAATAGTGGTAATTCTTAAAAGTACTATTTTGCCTTCCAATGTCCTACACCTACCTCTTTGCCCTGCATTTACAAGAATATGTTTTAGTTCAAAAGTTTCTTGTAAAACTATTGTAAAACATGTCTTCAACATGGGGTAGCATATCTGCAACCGTTTCATGAAATACCTTTGATGTCACCTTCAGAGGCATTAAAGTCTTGAGACATCTGGTTCCTATCACCACCACTGTGGACAATTCTGACTTTGTAAGTTTCTCTAGAATGGAGCGTTTCAAATCGAACCACTCTGACTTACACTGCTTATGTCTGAATAGAAAATGTGAATATAAACAGAATGCAATGATGTGCAAATCATTTAACCCTACATTTAATTGAAAATAGTACAAAGACGACATATCAAACGGTGAAACTGAGAAATTGTCTTGCTTTTTGAAAATATGTGGCAATTTTGACTTTGATGCCAACACATTTCAAAACAGTTGGGACAGGGGCACATCTACCATTGTATTGCATCACTTCTTCTTTTAACAACACTCTACAAGCATTTTCGAACTGAGGAGACCAACTGCTGGTGTTTTGAAAGTGAAATGTTCTCCCATTCTTGTTTGATATAGGATTTCAACTGCTCAGTGGTTCAAGGTCTATTTTGCCGTATTTCTCATTTAATAATGTGCGTAACAGGTCTGGGCTGCAGGCAGACCAGTTTAGCACCCAGACTCTTTTACTATGTAGTCACGCTGTTGTAGTACATGCAGAACGCGGTTTGTCATTGTCTTGCTGAAACAAGACGTCGTCTGGATGGCAGCATAAGTTGCTCCAAAACCTGTATATAACACTCCGCATCAATGGTGCCTTCACAGATGTGCAAGTCACCCATTCAGTATGCGCCAATGCACCCCCATACCATCACAGATGCTGGCTTCTGAACTGTGCACTGATAACAAGTCAAATGGTCCCACTTCTGTTTATTCATGGAGAAGGTGGCGTCCATGGCATCAAAAAAGAATTTCAAATTTTCATTTGTCGGATCACAAGACACGTTGCCACTTTACCTAAGTCCATCTTAAATGAGGTTGGGGCCAAAGAACGTGGCAGTGTATCTGGATCCTGTTTATATGAATTTTCCTGTGTATGACAGAACTGTAACTTTAATTTGTAGATGCAAACTGTGCTCACAGACAGTGGATTTCGGAAGTGCTGAGCCCATGCAGTGATATCCACTATAGAATTGTGTCTGTTTTTACTGCAGAGCCTCCCGAAGGCCTGAAGATCATGGGCCTCCAATACTGGTTTTCTTGTCCCTTGCGTACATGATACAGTATATGGAGAAAAGTATTGGGACACACCTCTTAATTATTGAATTCAGGAGTTTCATTCAGTCCCATTGCCACACGTGTATATAATCAAGCGCCTATGCAGTCTGCCTTAACAAACATTTGCAAAAGAATGGGTCTCTTTAAAGAGCTCACTGAATTTGAGTGTAGTACTGTAATACCACCATTGCAACAAGTCAAGTTTGCGAAATATCTTCCCTCCTAGATATTCCACGATCAAAAATGCGTGGTATTACTGAGATGTGGAAGTGTTTAGGAACCACAGCAACTCAGCCATGAGGTGGAAGACCACATAAAGTTACAGAGCAGGGTCGACGAGTGGGCATAGGGCATAATAGTCTGCAAAATAACTGCAGAGTTTCAAACCTCTGGCATTAAACATCACTACAAAGAGTGTGCGCTGGAACCTTTGTGCCATGAACTTCCATGGCCAAGCAGCTGCATGCATGCCTTACATTACCAAGCACATTGCCAAGCGCTGGATGGAGAGGAGTAAAGCACATACCCACTTGGCTTTGGAGCAGTGGGAAAATATTCTGCATATGAATCATGCTTCTCTATCTGCCAGTGTTATGGAAGAGTTTGTGTTTGGCAAATACCAGGAAAATGTTACCTGTCTGACTGCATTTTGCCAACTGTAAGGTTTGGTGGAGGAGGGATAATGCTATTGGGTTGGTCTCATGGGTTGGCCTTAATGCTTCAGACAAACCAAGACATTTTGGACAATTGCATATTTCCAACTTTGCAGGGACAGTTTGGGGAAGGCATTTTTCAATTTCAGCATGATTTTGCCCAGTGCACAAAAGCAGGGTCCACAAACGCATGGCTGGGTGAGTTTGGTGTGAAAGAACTTAATTGGCCCTTGATTGGTCCTGACCTCAACCACATCAAACACCTTTGGAATGATCAAGAACGGAGAACAGAGCCCAATACTTTTGTCCATATAGTGTGTTATGTACACATGATGAAATCCCATGTTCTTTTCTAATTTACATTGAAAAACTTTATTCTCGAATTCTTGCACTATTTGCCTGGGCAGTCTTTCACAGAGTGGTAAGACCCTCCCCATCTTTAAATGTAAAAGACTTTTTATAACAAACCATATTATAATAAATATAATAATTATATAAACCATGCAAATTAGCCTAATTATTTGTGAGATTTGTGAGAGCATTACACAACGTTACCAGTCTTTTGTATAATAAAATTTCTCAGTTTCACCTTCTATCAACAATATGTTGTTTTTGTACTATTTTCAAATAAATATTGGAGGTGAATGATTTGCACATCACAACATTCTGTTTTTATTTACATTTTACACAGCACCTCAACTTTTTTGGAAAAAGGGTTTTACCCTTTACATCTTGCAGGTGCAACCGTTCAAAGTTCCCGGCAGTTAAAGGAAATAGCTGAAGGTCCCCATTTTCATCAAGCCAACTACAAAATTGATCAAGTTCACAACCATAAGGTGAAAATCTAGAGGTTACATACCAACAATGGTCAATCACCTAACAGCTAAGAGTGGCTCCGTGGTCAGAAACTGACCATTTAAGAAGAGCTACAGATTTGTGCATGCCAAGGGGCCAAGGGGCTACAGCCTCTACAGTTTAACACCAGCAAGGTGGACAAGTTAGGTGTTTCCATTTAAGTGTCTAGTAACTTTATTTCTAACAATTATAACTCCTACAGTCTATCACAGCAGTATGATACAATGAGTGCACAGCCTCAGACTTGGAAGCCCACTTTTTCTCTTCAGGGGCTCTCCCTCTCGCTTAGCCAATCACAGTACAGCTATAAGATGGCTGCTGGCCAGGCTTTCTTTTGGCCTGTAAACTATGCAAATAAATACGTGGATAATCGCTCTGGACTGGGAGGACATGTTTTACAAGTGTTGTAAAACTACACACAAACACGTAAGCAGCGCCTGTTAAAACAACGGCAAACGGCACAGCGAGTGCTCATTTTAACTAATGAATGGTTCAAGGGCAGTGGGGGGGAAAGGCCGCTGCATGAGAGCTGTACTTCAGCCTGATAAAGTGAGTGTAGCTGCGAGGGATGGGGAGAAGGAGACTGATAAAGAGAGGACAAGAGAGGAAAATACCACTGAATAGAACAAAATAGGAAAAAATAGCATAGTAGGGCTGTAAAAATGCTTCAATGCTTCGCTATAAAGGTTGTGATTTAACTGGACTGATTTTGGAATCAATTAAAATTCAACAATTTATTTCATTTAATTGATTTAAGCAACATTTTTTTTCTTTTTTTCCCCAAAATAGTCTCAGCAAAGTTTCAAATTTTTGAAGTTAAAAAAAAAGGTTATTAAAAAAAGATTTTTTAAAAAATATTTGTTGTCTGCATTCCAGTGCTATGTACAGTTTGAGTCACATTTGTCCACGCAGTGCATTTGTAAAGTCTCAATCACACCAAAATAACAATCAAATCATATTGAATTTTGATCAAATTTGAGATTTCATGACACACTGAACAAAATAATAATCAAATCGATTGTGGTTAGAGAGTCGCCCCTTAAGGATGCAACAGAACAACACAGGGTGAGTCAAAAGTCACAGGACAGGTTTTATTTTAATTAATTTTTTATTTTATTATCGACTTTTAGCTCTGGGGTCATCTCAAACAAATTGTATATGCTGAGAAAATCCGCAACAAACACCACCTTCAGCACTGCATCGTGGAGGCTTGGGTCAGCATAAGAAATAAAATAAAATAACGGTGTCCTGTGACTTTTGACTCACCCTGTATATTACGGCACATAACAGAACAGAATATAATATAATAGAGTAGGAAAAACAGAAAAGATGGCCAGAGGGGCTGCACCAAATTTTGCAGTCAAAAATAGTCGAAATGGCACTTTTGTACTTTGAAAGAGTTTTTTTTTTTTACTGAAAATATTAAATAGGCCTACAAAGAAATGTCAAAATGCAAATCAGGAATGGTGACTGTGCTGCTAAGTGCAGATGCGTTCGAACAGTTTGAGCAATAGCAGATCAACATTCAAAATGTCGACCATAGGGAACTATTTCACAGATTCGATGAGGGACACTAGGCAAGTCATGAAATCATGGCTAGTGGTGAGTATTAAAGAGGGTGTGGAAGAACTTTTCCGCTACAGGTTTGAACACCAAGATGCAGGATACAGAAAAACAACAGAAGCAGAAAGGAAGCTGCTGCTAGCCCACCTATACCATCCGCAGCCGTGGTTTTAGAAACAAAAAAATAAAAAACTCACAAATGATAGCGCCAAAGTGAAAAGTTGCAAAAATGTATTTACACGTTTCATTCAAAAGCATAAATGAAAAGGCAAAAAGTAATGTAATTAAGTAAGTAATGAGGAACGGAGGTAAAGTAATGAAGGACAGAGGGAGCAAGACAAGGCAAGACCACAAAACGTTCCCACAGAGTCAGCTGTCTCTCAGCCGCAGGGTGAAGTCCCTAAACCACTTCTGCCCTTAAATAAAAAAGACGGCCTTTCTGTGTATTATTTGTATGTGTTGGTACTATATCTTCTGTGAATGAAAAAAGTGAGTGACCGCCATGTAGGTCAGCCAAGCAGCCGAGCACGCGCACACACCTACGTACAAACATTCCTAAGGAAAATACTATTCATTGTTGTCACTTCTGATTTACTGCTATGGTAAGAATAGCTATTACCTGTTACAGTACACTAGGAGGAAAAAACCCAAATGACTGACAGAATGTGTTCTGTGTTTGTTTTATTTTTTCTCTCTCTCTCTCTCTCTCTCTCTCTCTCTCTCTCTCTCTCTCTCTCTCTCTCTCTCTCTCTCTCTCTCTCTCTCTCTCTCTCTCTCTCTCTCTGATGCTGATAACAATGCAGCCAGTGTGCTTGTGAAACTACATGGCAGAATAAAACACTGGGGCTTCACTTTCACAAATAGGGTCCATCAAATCCATATGTTGCTCGGGGGCAGGTGAGGCCAGTGGAGTACATATGTGAGCCCGTGTTTGTGTTTCCATAAGCAGATAAGTCACACACGCACTTGGCTTAATCTTGCGGCTTATGATCGGTCTCGATGCACTCCACATTATAGCTAATAATCGGAGCTTTACATCATCTATCAATCCATTTATTAACCGGCTTCGTACATGTTTAATCCCGACCATGTATTAACCTATCAGTGCAAAGTTAAGCTGTTGTTCCATCCGTCTCTGGAGCCATCCGAGTGGATAAGACCTTAATGCCGTCCAGCTCATCTGTCAGGAGCGCACCTCTGAGATAAGAGCATAGTAAATGGGATGCTGTGTGAGCGGGTCGCGCATCAGTCTCAGCCTTATCGCAAAGCTCGCAAATCTATCTCTCGCACGTCTCTTAGGAATGAGGGGAGCGAGGGATAGGGTGAGATGGAAAAGAGAAGAAATAAGGAGTGGAAAAGGAAAAGAGAGTGGAGGCTAAACAAGAGGGCTTTTCCTCCAAACGACTGCAACTATAGCACTGGTAGCTACAGTATATAGACAGAAGTATTGGGACACATCTTATAATTACTGAGTTCAGGTGTTTCAGCCACACTCATTCCTAACAGGTGGATAAAATTCAGCGCACAGCCTTAAAGTCTCGACAGACAAACAGTGGCAGTAGAATGGGTCGTACTGATGAGCTCAGTTGACTTTAAACATTGCACTGTCAAAAGATGCCACCTCTGCCACAAGCTTCACAAAATGGGTTTCCATGGCTGAGCAGCTATACAAAAGCCAAAATGCACAATCCCAAATGGGGAGGTTGGGGGTGAGTGGTGGAAAGCACACTGCCACTGGAAAAACATTCTGTAGCATGACGAAGAGAACCTGCTGTTACTTGCCTAACTGCATTATACCCACTGTAAAGTTTGGTGGAGGAGGGATAATGCTATGTGGTAGTTTTTCTGGGGTTGGCCTAGGCTCCTTAGTTCCAGTGATGGGAAATCTTAATTCTTCAGCATACCAAGAAATTCTTGACAGTTCTATGCTCCTAACAGTTTGGATGCTGCTCCAGCATTGCTGTGCCCCCATTTGTGCAGTACGGGCTGCTTATAGAGATATTTTTGCCTCGGTAATGATGATCGGCATGCATCAATCCCGCCAATAAAATACTGACGTAGTTACATTGCATAATGTGGAACAACAAACAAATGTAATAACTTGCTAAAACAAGGCTTGTGAAGAGATTTATCCTCTGTGTGGCTCTTAAACATAGTGATAACCATTCACTGAAACACTGAAATTAGATAGCGTAGTACAGGGCTTGTGAAGTGGCAGACCGCAATCGAGATGCAGACTCATCAAAGTACTTCAGCCAACCGAACTGAGCATTAAAAAAACAAACTGTAGTAAAACCTTCTGTGGCAGTCCAGTACTGCAGTTTATCCAGTCACATGCATTCATGTGAGGGAGTTAGCCGATTGCAAATCATCTCAAAGGAGACTAGCTACAGGCCATTTTAATTTGATTTACTCTTTTATCTGAGCACTGGCTTGCTGACAACAAAAATAGAGTGTTAAATATTAAAAGTGCGCATTTTTCAATTTCAAACATTGATGTATATCATCTGTTCGCTGCCAGTGGTCAAACGTGGAAGCATTATGTGTCCACACCACTGAAAAACAGAAAACCTTAGAATTACAGACAAACCTATAGACAAACAGGATAAATCTAAAAAAACAAAAAACAAATCTGAGAACAAACAAAACAAAAAATGCAAAATTCAGCGATGTGTGATTAAGAGTAGTCTTCACTGTTTTTATTTTAACTTAATTTTAGTTTTTCAAATCATTTCATTTATTTTATGCTGTGAAAAGACAAATTTTACTTCTGTGGAGATTTTTACAATAGCCATTTGCCATACAATGTTAAAATGCTCTTTAGATTAAAGAAGTACATTAGAAATAAAACAGTTTGACAAAATATATTTTGCTTTATTCTACTGGCTTGCCTAATGATAAATGGTTGAGCATTTAAAAGGAACAGTTATCACCGTTCACCATTATGTTTATCTGCACTATTGTAAGCAAGAAATTTGATGTAATTGGATTTTTGCAATTTTGTTTAATACCCTGGGGATAATGGCTTATGTCACAGCTTTGTATACTAGAGATGGGGGTTCAAATCCCTGCTTAGGCAGTAACACTAACATTTTAGGCTTCCTTGGGGAAAGCATTTAACACTATGTTTGATTTCCTCTGACACATGATTACCCTGTGTCTCCTGATTAGATTGTCTGCAATATGCTGTAAAATCTGAAAAGTTTCGATCCCGTTAAGGTTTCTTTTTTTTTTCTCCCTTAGCCAACCGCCCCCTAAATGAGACAAAGGTGTGACATCCAGTTTGCATGATACTGAACTGCAGACACCATTCATGTCTTTGCTCTTTGGCTGCATTGGGGAAAGGAAAAATTGCACACATTTTTTTGCCAAACTACTCTTTTATACTTAGAACTAATGATGTGGCAAGTGTGGCGCTATTTCACCAGTTGGAACATCAAAACAGCTAGCCATTAATAAAACCTAGAGGACCCTGCATCTGTTTGGCAGATGATCCACTCCAGTCTAGTGTTTCACACTGCGCCTCTGGGAACCGCAGGTCCAGCCCGGGATTTATGAAAAACAGCTTTATATGTATGTAGAGAGAGAGAGAAGGAGAGAGAAAAAGAAAGAGAGAGCGAGAGGGGGGTGGGGAGTGGGAGGACAGGGGAATAGGGAGAGGCAGTGAAGAGCTGGAAAGTGTAAAAAATGTGGTGACACTGGTGGATGGAGAGCGGAGGAAAAGAACGAGTCAGTAGGAGGAAAGCTGTCACGAAAGACAAAAACACAGGGGGGACAGACCGAAGGCATGAAGATGGGTCAGGCGGAGGGAGGGGTGGAGCAGAGAGGGAGAGAGAGAGAGAGAGACTTCCACAGATGACACAGATGAATAGCAGGGAATGAAGGATTACAAACTGCACCAGTCCTAAAGACAAGACACCCTGTGGAGGCCTTTGCCACACACAAACTCTTACTCAGTTGCTCCCAGCTGAAGAAGAACGTTACGCACTTTCACACGTTTCCACAGAAATGAAGGGAACAGTCTGGCAAAAAGTCAAAATCACAATTATTCTCTTACCTGAAGAGCAGCTGATTGGACAGGATGTGTATGGTGTGCTCCTTAAGTTCGCCTCATTAGTTCTGTATTGGAGCCACGAGGCTAATGAAGCTAATATGGCTGTGTAATCATATTTTTATGTTATGTTACATGAGTTTCCATGAAATACACATTAAGGGCTGAAATGACAGAACAGCTCAAATTACTGCACAAAAATTTGCTTAAAGGGGAAGTTAGTTAGCTGTATTTGTGGCACATGCAGACAGAGACACACTATTATAAACATCATAAACATAACTCATAGCATCATCGTCATATCCAAAAGCTTTTTCAAACACTGCATGTTGTGTCCATACCATGCAGCCATAGTAGATAACAAGCACTGGATGCTTATGCCTAAATCACTGCACACCAGTCTCAAACCATCAGTACATTGAATTAGCCTCTTAGCTCCAGTGCAAATGTAAAGGAGCAAAATTTGAAGACCAAATATGTTTTGGTTGATTATCTACATTTGAGGTAAAAGCTCATTTTTGTACATCTGCTGAACAATTTCTCTTCAAAAGAAAAGAAACAAGAAATCTTCTTAATTATCATCTAGACAACAATGAGACGGAATGGAAAGACTTTTGCTTACGTCTCCTGTTGTTCAGACAGTTCTCATGAGCAAAAGGCCTCAGTAATTTTAATGTCTCCTGGAGTTTTAGAGATCTCAACAAAGTCGCACACTGTGCTCAGATTTGCCAAGATAGTAACACCCACAGAAACTCATTTCTCATCCAATACAAAGAGCCTTCTCAGTTCTGATGCTGAGTATCTATTATACATTTTTATTTGGGCCAGAAGTGTCTCATGTCTCCTTTTAGTCTAATGCTATTTATTCTAAAGAAGGAGAATCACTATAATAAGTCTCCTGAGCCATCAAAGAGCAAAATCAGAGCAACAATATGTTTCCTCTGGGTTAACGTGAAGAAATCCTAACAAAGCGCAGGATGCATCGCTGTCACTGATTATCGATTTTCATTTGATAAACGTGTTGGAGAAATTTAAAGATTTGGACACATAACAGGCTATGCTCAGCACCAGGCTGCTTTAGGCTTCTAAGAAGTTAATCTAGACGCAACAGTGAAAGTGGACAAGTGTGTGTATGTGTGTGTGTGTGTGTGCACATATGTGTATGTGTGGGAAGGAGCTGGCTTGCTTTCTCCTTTGCTGAGTTATCTCATGCGAAAGAATGCGCACATTAAACACAGCCAGCCAGCTCTCCGTCCCTGAGTGCTCTCAGTTTGAGCTGAAGCAGGGCTTGACGGCGTGCATGTCTGAGTGTCTGTGTGTGTGTAGGGTGGCGACCCACAACATAGAGAGGGGCCTCATGACTTCAAGATGCGTCTGCCGGAAAACTCAACAAACACTGGCAGGAAAAAGTTTGCTCAAACGCACGTGGACAAAACAAACCACTCTTGGACTGGCAGGAGGCAGGGGGGCGGAGAGAGAGAGAGAGAGAGAGGAGAGAGAGAGAGAGAGAGAGAGAGAGAGAGAAAGAGAGAGAGAGAGAGAGAGAGAGAGAGAGATAGGGAGAGAGAGGAAAGGGAGAGAGAGCAAGAGAGAGAGCGAAAGAGAGAGAGGAAAGGGAGAGAGAGCGAGCGAGAGAGACAGAGAGGAGAGAGAGGAGGGGGAGAGGGAGAGAGGGGAGAGGAGGAGAGAGAGGAGAGAGAGAGAGAGAGAGAGAGAGAGAGAGAGAGAGAGAGAGAGGGAGGGATCTTTTTATATTGCTTATACAATTTAATCAGGAGCAGAAAGACTACTCTGGAAATACCATGACGAAAAGCAAAGTTTACATGAGCTAATAGCTAAACCGATGGGGAGCGAGGGAGGGACAAAAAAGAACGGAAAGTAGTGACTAGAAAGTCCTCCAGTCCTGAAGCAACCTCTAAGCCAAGAGGAAAATGGGGGGGAGAGAGAGCGAGAGAGAGGAAGAGAGAAAGAGCAGGAGAGTTAAAAATGGAAGGTATATATTTAAGCTTGGAATAGACATCATGGAAATGTGCTACTTATTTCATGATTCAATTCCCACTGCTTTCCTCTTTTTCTTTTCCTTGTGCTCACTTTCCCTGTTTCTTTCTCTTCCTTTCTGTGTGACCAGCAACCACAGCCTAATGAAGGGCCCATTAAAAAACAAGAACCAAAAAAATTAAAGCAAAATGCACAAACCACCCAGAGAAAAGAAAGCGCAGCTGAACCACGGTAGAGAAAGAGAGCCATACGGAACACAGTGCAAGAATGTGTGATTTATTGTGCTGACCTGCTGCAGCAAAAGAAAACAGACTGAAACATAATAGGCCTCTTAAAAGAGTCAGACATGACTAAAAAACTAGATTGCAATCTAGCAGCACTGTCAGTTCTAAAAGTTAACATGTTTATCTTTTTTTTTATTATTATTATTGGCAAAATTCAATAGTTGGGGTGTAAATAAAGTCATTCAGAGTGATTTAATGTGAAATGCCACACATTAGAGAAACTTACCAAGTCAGAATTATTTACAGCACTAATAATTAAAATAATAATGAGTAAGCGATAAGAATCAGTTTTTTTGATACCTCTACAAAGATACATCACAGAAACGTATTATATGAAATGGTTATGAATTCATGCCTGAATCCAAAGTCATTGTTTTACAATACTTTTAAGAAAGGTAGAAAGGTTCTGGCCTAAAATCCATTGTCAGTGTAGGATAGTACCTAAAATGGGCCTATTTGCATTGTTGACATGCCAACACAATCATCTCACCTCCATAGCAGAGAAATCTGAGTCTACAGTGTCACATCATGCAAAACACTCTGAATGGCTAAAGTGTACGACTGAATCGAGCAGAGATTTTGAAATCAATTTGGGATGGAAATGCTCCAGCACTTTCATAACATACAAAGCAGCCATGACTATTTACATCTCAAAACTTTAATTAAAGAAAACTAATAAAGAAACATCACTAAATATCTTTTAAGGTGAATTTCCTTTGTAGTGATAGGCACCTACTCTGGAACATATCAAAATATCTAAAATGTGATGTAATGAGTTTTTATTTTCTAGGTCAAAACGCATCTTGTTGCGCTTGAAAGAAGACGACAGTGGGCGTTCACATGTCATCTTGAAGCAGCGTGCTCTTCTACTGACCACAGCAGTGGCCTAAAAGCTAAAGAGGCCTTTGCATGGAGGTAATCTCCAAATTCATCTTGCCATTGCGTGAGTTGTAATACCAAACATTTCTCTCACTCCCCTTCTCTCTCTCTCTATCTCTCTCTGTCTAAAGCCTTGTGTTGACTGTCTTGAGAGCCTTCTGACCGGGTCAACAGCTAGAGCCACTCATTCCCTTCCTCGTTCATCCGTCTCTCCATCTTCTTTTTACAGACCTAATCCCAAAGCTTTACTTCCTCGGACTCAGGATTTTAGACTACTGAGAAATTAAAAAGTAAGGCGCCCTGGGAAGGGGAAAAAAAACTTTTCTGGGCCATAAAAGCAGCCTCTTGACCTTAGTCACAGAACGGCTTGTACTTCTGTATAATAATATCTTTTGTTCCATTCATCCATGGCTCCTTTCAGCGCTGGTCCGGCCACTCTCCTTTGCAGGCATCCCTCCATAGCTGCTCCCGTGTTCTTGGCCATGGGCAGTGTTCATTAGGTGAAATTTACAGCCTGATCATGCTGGCCCGGCTCTGCATCGGACACTCGTGGGGGGACTGGGGAACAGCGGCTGGCTTTGCTTTGGTCTGGCAGAATCTACACAACCTGACTCGCATTAAGACTCTTTAAATCGACTCTAATGAATCAAAAAGCCACCTGGTGGCCAAGAGGTACATGCCAATGCTTACATATGCACAGCACTCAGACAAACCAACGCCATCCAACGCCATCTCAGTATTCAAACACATTTTGCAAAGAGGAGAGGGTGACCCTTAAAACTTAACCAAAAGTATTTGAAAAAAAAACTTTTATGATAAAATACATAAAAGCAAAAACAATCTAGAGTGTATCACAGTCCTGTGTCGAAACTGCCTGACTGTCCAATAAGTTGGGACTTCCAAGTTTCCAAATGATTCCTTGAGCTCAATCTCATAAATGCACTTCTCGTTAATTCAGCTTCTTCGGCATCTGACCAAATGGCAACGTTGAGTTTTTACATGTTGTAAGACATTAAATTTGTTTTGACAAATTTGATTGAGTTTGGATTGAAGTTAAGAAAAGGTATTAGCAAAAGGACTAGCTGTTCAAACAAAGCTAAGCTATATAAAATACCTACAGTGGGTGCCACTGCTAGCAGTATGCAGGCTGCGGTTTGAGCCAGTATAATGCATGCTGGAGTATCATGGCGAGCAAAGCCCTTGCTATCCCCCTGCTCTGCTTGCCCTTTGGGGGATTTTAGCCATTTGAGCTTTATTTATTTATTAATTTTTTTTGGAGTACCGACCCTGTTAGCTCAGAGGCTCAGCTTTGGCTAAATCCACTGGGTTATGTAAGGTAAAACCCTAAATCTCACTACGCCTGATGTTACATATTACTGTAATTGCAAATGGGAAAAAAAATGTCCAGAGAAGGATGGAGGGTGGGGGTAGGTGAATTTTGACATGTGAGAGAAGGGAAGAGAGCTATAGAGGAATGACAGAGGGAGGAAGAGAGGAGTGAGCCACTAATGCAACAGGTCTTGCAGAGAGTTTGCTGTTCAGCTAAAGGCCTGTCTCTGTGCAGAAAGTAGGTCACATACAGTTCCAGAAAGAGACAGACAGAGAGAGAGAGAGAGAGAGAGAGAGAGAGAGAGCAATAGTTCATGAGGTAGAGAGATGTGTCCATTGCCTATAATGAAGCACTGGAACTGAGTAAAGCTGAATAGCCTGCAGAGAGATGGGGACCCTTACACACTACAGAAGCCTTAAATCCCATCTGTAAGTTTGACCTTCATACTACTTTATACCTTCACACTGCTCTGTTGCAAGCAATATGGTCAGTGTGTCATCTTTAAGACTGAAAAAGTAGCTTATGTTAAAGATGCACCTGTAATAAACAGAAACTCCTAAATTTGTAAAACATAGAGTTGTAGCTCTACATGTAGCTCTAGGAGAAACTTTTCATTTGTACTGAACCTTGACCTTATGTGGCATTTTCCTTTAAATCTTATAAAAAGGTAATCTCATTTACAAAAACGAATCTTCAAAGAACCATCAACTGAAAGGCTCTTTAAGGAACCAAAAGTGGCACTTCTATAAAACCACGTCAACACTTTTATGCACCTTTATTTATAAGAACACACATTGTTCATTTTCATGCAAACAGCCAACAAGGTTGCTAGCAAAAGTGCTCACTGACATTTAGAATGTGTTCAGAAGAAATTCAGTAGACGAAAAAAAAACATCTCAAAAGAAATTGGGACACCGAAAAAATCTGCCAAATAGAGTTCAGCCAGTCACCTATACAACCTTCAAACATCCATCAGGAACTTGAAATAAAAACAAACCTGAATGGTGTTACATGAGAAGCACTGCACTCTAATCAAACCTGCCAGCAGGAGAAACATCACACCTGCCTCATCACCCACACCAAATGTAGCTTAATTTCACCACGAAGAGATAAGAGAGAGTATTAGATGATGAAAAGTGTGTTACTGTTTCACGCACAGATGTGACCCAGTACAGGTCACTCTCTTATGCATAAGGACGGGTATCATTTGAAATATTCTGATACTGGTCCTTTAAAATTTCATGCCGACACTAAATACTTTTTCAACAATCTATTTAATGAGAACTTACTGGCATTTTTTGTAGGTCATTATTATTATATTTTGGATCAATAAGAGAGAGAAAAAAAAAAAAAAAAAAAAATATATATATATATATATATATATATATATATATATATATATATATATATATATATATATACATAGGTACGTATAATATATATCCGACCAACACGGTCCACGGATGATTGCGGAATCAGTGGAGATCAGGCTCATAATCTCCCAACAACAGGGCCAACTCTTAGACCACCGCACCACAGTTGACACAAGAAAATCATATATTTGAAAAAGTGGGCTATCCTGAAAGTAACTGTCATGACTGCAAGCCAAGATCCATAGATCAACACAACATTTTAAATCAAGCAGTTCTCAGAGTTTTATAAAGGGTTTCTGGGGCCTTAATGTGTTTAACCTGGGACGAGATGATAAGAGAATAGCATCTCTAGTAAAGGACTGTCAATTCTCATTCAGCAGGTTACTTAATGAAAATGAATTCAGTGTGTTATTGTGGGTTTCATTATCATAGGATTCATAAAGTTGCCAGTTACCAGTTTAAGGCATCTGGCAGTCCTCACATCTAGTTTAAAACAGAGTCAGACCGGAAGGGAAGGTTTGGTTGTGTGACATGCTTGAAAACTAGTAAATGAGATGATCTAAGCACTTGCAGAGTGGTCATGTGATGGTGGCTACTGAAACAAACAAAGTTATTTGATTGCTTACTGGCCATGAGACAAGAGGAGGTGGTCGAGGATGAAGGCAAGAAATGCACCATAGTGGCTGATTGTGCTGGGATGAAGAGCAAATCCAATCAGCAGATTCATTAGAGGAACCAGAGATCTTCATCATCATTACAGCCTCCTTTACCAAGTCTCTCTGTCTTTCTCTATGGGATAATTCACCATGTGATTTCACTTACAGAGGATTATAGTTCACATCAAAATGGAAAGAAGATCCAGCAGAGGACTGCCTGAGCGCTCATTTCTGCCGTCTTATTTTTTTCTCCAGCTTTCTATTTCTCTTGTTCTGCTTTGTGGGAGCACTTGGGATGAAAACAAACCCTCCTGTATATTTTGCCTCCGTTTCAAATTCCACCACTCCAAACTGCAGATGTGGGCCGTTGGCCACGTCTACCCTCCAAACTGCTGGCCTGAAGTAGGAGGAGAAAAAAAAGGAGGGGAAAAAACTGCATTGAGCCGCTTCTCATCTCATGTAAACACAGGATGAGTTCCAGCCATCTCAGGCTTAAAGGACAGAGAAATACAGGACAAAGGGTTGGAAGACATAGACAAAAGAAAGGTGAGGTGGCTCTTACCACTGGCTGCGCTTAGTAATTCGATATGAGTGATGAACCTCAAAATGTCCTTAAGAGCTCCACCAATTCATGAGGGAGCCATAGAAGTTAAACCGAGATAATAAAACATAATCAACACTCCATTCGTAGACTTTCATAAGCAATCCCAAGGTCAAGGGTTTACCTAAACCCTTCAGGGACTAAGTGGTGCGCCTAAGTGGTGCACCTGATGAAGAACTGCTTAGAAATTTGTCCTAAATGTGTCTGTAATAATAGCCTCAGATCTCTATTGCAATTGACTGCAATCTTGTCAGCGATTGAGTGAAAGATGCCTGGACAGATTTATCGTGCTAACGTTGGACAGGTTGCAAAAGGAGTGCACTGGGATTAAGCTAACAAAATCAGACAAAAATGAGCAAAGATGACAGGAAAGAAATGGCAATCTGAGACGTGATGTCATGACAACTGAAGATCAACTGACAGTGGTTTTGCTGTTGAAAACCTACTTAGGTTTCAAAACTTCTTCAGCTGTGCCACCCACCTACTCTTTCACCTTGGAATGGCACCAACAGCTGCAGACAGCAACTCAATAAAACAAAAAACAAAACAAAAAAAAAACAGAGACACCTGGAGCATTCATCAGGGAAGGTCCACAGGTCAACTCAGGCCCCTCAGAGATACAGATGAATGGAGGATGTTCCATGGAAGAACAGAGGGAGGATCCATAAGGATAAAGTTAGTTTCAAAAATTTAAATTAGCCTCAGTGTTGCACGTGGAAGGCATTCTAAGGAAATACAAGAAAGCTCTACTTCCCTTGGAAGTATAAGGGAAGCTAAATGTTGAAATGGCTCCAGAAAGTTAGAAAGTTTGCCATCCTTTGTACAGCAATCCTCCACTGCCGTCAATTCCTGCAGACTGCAGTGATCAAAGGAAGCCCGTCTCTTTCAGAGACAGTTATAGGTGAGTAAAAGGTGGGAAGTGTGGGCGGGAGATTCTATCACTCTCTGTCTTCATTCAATTTATCAGCGATAAGGTAAAGAACACAAGAACATCAGATGTACGCTACTATAGATAGCATATCTATATATGTGGGTGTTGGTACAGGATCGACAGAATCGACAGAAAATGCTGAATTGGATATTAGAGAGAAAAATGGCCCACATTCAAAGCAGGCTGAGGAATACAGTGATGCAGATTATGACAGAAGCCATTAGATATGGTACTGGCCCAATACCATGTATCTGTACTGGGCCAATATCAGCAGAAACCGCTGGACTGAATAGTAGACGGAAAAAAAAATCTGATCCAATCCTGTAACAAATCTAGCTTGAAACAGAACATACACTTGTAATGTGCAATGTGATATTGTCAGTTTGATCATGATCGCCTACTCTTAAATACTCATCCTAAGTGAAGTGCTTCATTAAAAATAGGCCATTTTAAAGTTTAGTAGCTGATTAAGAAAAACATTGAATCAATGTCAGTACAGGCTGATATTCAAGCTTGTAAAATATTGATAATCTGAAACAATAAAGTGGTATCTTGCTGTCTCTAAGCACTATTAACGAATCAGTCTGGCTTCTAAGCACACTATGGTTTGGATAATTAGAGAAAAAGAGACAAGCTGGATCAGCGCAAGTGTTCTGAGAGGTTTGGTGATTGCAGGCCCTGGATGGAGGTTGAGTTTCTCTCTCTGCTGGCCCATTGCTGTCGGGCCGGGCGCCTACTCTGGTTCACAGCTCCCCGGGCAGAGTGAGAGAGCAGCAAAGGAAAGACTTACAGCAGGAAATACCTCACCGAGTCACCCCACTGGGATCGTAAGACAAACGAAAGAAAAAAAAAACAGCAGAGATAGATGGAGGGAAGGAGAATTGGCAGGATAGAGGGAGTAGGAGATGGAAGAGAGAAAAGAAAGAGAAAGAATGGGACAGAGGAGATGGGGAGAAGGGGAGAGAGAGAGAGAGAGAGAGAGAGAGAAAGAAAGAAAGACAGGGAGATAGAGAGAAGGAGGAGGAAGAAGGTCTGGAAATGGTTTCTGCAGAAACAGCCCTGAATGGCTCTTTAATTGGGGTTATATGAGACGTTGGATGGAGGCTCTTTCCACGCAGGCTGTTCCCTCGTGCTTGTTTCTCCGGTCACTAGATTGGCGAACCATCATGAAAAACCCCTCTGTTAAGCTCACAAACCCTTCATGTCCTCCTGGCTCAAAGAACACTAAGATTCCATGAACCACATTAAAGCTAAAGGGTAACCGTCCCTGAGGATAGCTCCAGAAGGTTAATGGTAACATGTAAAATTGTCCTTCGCTTAGGGCTGGAAATGCAGGCTCGGTGCTGCCTTCGGAATGAAATATGGGGAATTAAACAATAATTATCCCACTCAAAGTTTACGGGTTTCGAATTCTCACCACAAAAATCGTGAGGGGCGCTTTAAGAGCTCAATTAAAGAATGTGTATGGACGCCAACTACAGGGGTGGTAATGCCAATAACAGCCAAGGCCAAGTCCAACTTGGGCTGAGATGGAAGTGAGGGAAAAGAAAGCCAAAGGCTATATCACATGTCCTTGGTGTAGTCTGAGTATGTTCCCAAACCTGAGCCTGGGTTGGGATTTTCAAAAAAGCACAAATTCTTCATTGTATCATTGAGGTCTTGCTGGGGGAACACTCCCGATCAACACGTTCTGAAGAAGTAAAGGCAGGCAATGCAAAGCGTTCTCTCGCTCTCTGGCAGAAGCGCTAGACATGGATAGAGACGGAAGCTTGTGATGGGTTAGCACCCATAATACCTGTGGCTTTGCAGCTTAATTTCTCTGATCAGCAAGATATTAATACCTTAATACCCGTCTCAGCAGCTCCCACAGCAGCTTACTAATTGATCAGGATACAGCCTGGGCCCAATCCAAACACATAAACACATGCCAGTGTGTATGCGGATTGCAAGTGCATTACAAAGGATAGAAAAGTAGATTTAATCAATAGGCTTTGTGTGTTTCCATGTTGCTAGCTTTGCTCATGTCTGTTGACTCTACAGCAGGCATGTGCAAAGACAGATCCTGGGGTTGCTTGAGGTCCTGCCCTTTTGCCCGCAGACTGTACCAGTGCCCTTTTGGTCGTTGTGTATCATAATTGTGTTTCATATGGCCATTTGTCACGATCTGTCTTAGCAAGGCTCAGCTCAGTCTTGCCCCATGAATAAGAGCTAGAGCGTCGGCTTGGGCTGTACAAGCTTTATCGCTCTTGGCTGCCCTTTCTGATCCAATACCGGTGCCTACTTAGGTTTCATCTCAGTACCTCCGAAGTGTCATGGATGCATGCATCACCACAGTGTAGGAAATGCTGCCTAATAGTCTCTTTACGAAAGCATCCATTGGGTGATTTTGTTCAACATTCATATGAGCAGAATTACGAAATGCTAATAACTTTCTGAAACAAGATTTTGTTACTGTAAAGGCTCTGTTGAGCTCGTAAACAGGGTACATTCTTAGCAAGTAGGTAGCAAAGAGGCTAACGTTACAGCTTCTATGTACTAGAGAGTGGGAGTTAAATCTCTGTTTGGACGGTAAAGCAAGCATTTTTGGCTGCACTGGGAAAACACTCTTAACACAATGTTTGGTCTGCCCTCAAAATGGTTGCAATATGGTGTAAATTAATTTACATTTATGTTTCATGCTGTCTTTTCTTCCTTTGAGCTGTTGGCTCCTAAAATTCCTGTGCATGGGCTTGCTTGTACAGAGCAATTTTGATCTGGGCTCAACAATTTTGCTCAACACACAGAACACATGGAATCCTATGTGAGGCTTGAGCGGCAGCTCAAGAGGCTCCGCGTTTACCAGAGAGGATCACGGGCTGCTGGATCAAGCAGCTGCGCTGACCTCCACCAAACCCCACTAAACTCTCAATCAGAAAAGCACAAGAGCAGCTGTAATCCCCCCTGATATAATCACTCTCTCTCAGCCCGGCATTACGGAGGGACAAGCCGTCCAGTCCCAATGTATCGCTACAAATGAATCTCAACTGATTAAATCATTAAGAGGCTTGTTGATTTTTTTTTACATCCACTACTAAAGCCCTGCTGTAGGATGTGTGTGTGTGTTTGTGGGAAATGCCATGTGGTGGTAGGAAGAGGATTATGGTGTTTGGGCTACGCACTGCAATTCAACTGCTAAGCACAGAATTGCACACATACACACATAGATGACGGAGTCGAACTGAAACAGGTTGTAATATGTGAGATTAGACTCATTCATTCATGTTACCTCAGTCTTTAAAATGCCACAATTTACGTATGTGGCAGATCTTCATACACCACACCTCTAAAACATACTTACTGCTTCACTTCAGGTTGTCCTCTTCTTAAACTGACATTGATGGTTTGCAGATGCATAGATTAACGTAATCTGTGATGAACTATTTAATCACTGCTCACTGGACGAACATGTTCAAACTTTAAGCCCAAATTTCCAGAATTATAAATTTGTTTAACGTGAACTGACAAACTGCAAACATGAACGGATATTCTTGAATCCTAACAATAAAAGAACTAAAGACACATCAATACGATAAGAGTTTTGCTTTACCCTCAAACCCCCCAAAAATTCAAGCAATCAAAACTAGACTTGATTTTCTTAACAAAACTGATACTTTATGCTGTAAAACATACTGTATACTGACTGCTACATGACAGCCTTGGGCTTCTGGCCACTCATATAGTATATATGTACTAAATTCTAAATATAAAGTAATACAAAAAGTAAAAATGAAAGTGTAGTGAGTGCAGTCTTAATTTGACCTATTTTAAACACTTTTCATTTAAACATTCCACATTACAACATCCGAATTGTTTACTTCCCACACATATTAGGCCTACAGTTAAATTGAAGGCATTTAGCTAATCCTCTTCCTTATAACCACATCTGCTCAGTGAGCAAGGCAGCTTTAGATCTCAACATTCTGGGGAATGACTGTGCTGTCAGACAGTTCAACAGTTCTGGGCAAAAGGGATATGGTTAGTTTACTAACTACTGTTGTTACCCACGTTACCCAAGAATAATAAACAGAATGACACAAACCAATTCCCACAAGATATATGTGAGCACAAATACACGATTTTACTGCTGTTTGTTAAACTATATGTTCGATTTTGCAATGTTTCTGCATTTTGGGATGAGTTTTCACTCAAAATAAGTACTACTGGACACATTCTATCATCAGCAACAATCTGAGTGAAAAGGAGAATATACGAAATCTTAAGATGAATTTCAAAAGTTCTTAGTATTGATCTTCCTTTTGCTTTACTGACAGTGTAGAGTAGATTAAATCCACCCGAGATATGCCTGAACACAGAAGGAAAGTATCATTGTTTTTCTTAAATAATGTTTAATACTTTAATAATTCACACACACACACACACACACACACACACACACACACACACACACACACACGCACACACACACACACACACACACACACACACACACTCTCTTTCTACTGTACGTTTTCATCTGGTCTACAAATCACTCTTACCAACACTGTCTGGGGACCAATGACCTTTCTATGTCACTATCGCTGTTGGTATCCTCATAATTTCCTTGCAGCCACCTCCATTAGATCCTCCACTCCTCCCTCCCATCATGCAAGCTAATGTAATGTTGTAGCACCTTGTCTAACAATAAACACTGAATGGACACATATTTAGGTCCTTACTTGATCTATGATTTTTATGGAACACTGTTCTTAGCTTGGCTTAATGGAAACTGCTATCATTTGGGAATTCTGCTCGTGCTCTAGGACTGCCACAGGGAGTGCAAGGTGGTTTACCCACACTCTTAGACAAAATACCAGGATAATGGTTTGCGGTCCTTTCCTGATACAACGAGATGCCAAATGCAAATGATTTAATTTAGCCATATTTAAAATGATGGAATCCACATAGCTACGGTCAGCTTGGTTAAGCTGTTAACACAGCACACAGTCACTGGGCGAACTAAACATTCTTTGTAATCCAAGCTGTATGTGCTTGTTTAGAGACAAAAAAAAAATGTTTTCTTTGAGGGATGATATTTAATTAAACTTGCAGGGGCTTGCCCATTATGCAAAGAATGATTTTCCTTAGAATTTACGGTTGCAGACCCGCGAAAAGCTAGAAGGACTGTGAAACTGACATTCCCCACCAACATAACAGGTTTTGTCAGACAGTTACAAAGTAATAAAGTTTGGAACATGTTCAGGACTTGGTGTGAGGCCTCGAAAGACACAGATTTCATTTTGAAATGCTGAAATGGCTATAGCTGTAGCTTAGAACTGAAAAGATGTGGTTCGATATGATTGTTTTCTGTGCCATAACTTTTGCACTGGCCACATTTCATGTTTGAATTTTTTCCACTATGTTAAATTTAAAACAGATAAACAAACAAACAGTAACTGCGCATTAAAATGAGAAGTGAGTTCTCTGTAGTGGATGTGTACAGGGCTGAAAGACTGTTTTTATATCAACATCACAATTTAAGAGATTTTTCAAATTGCAATTATACATTATGAAAAATGTTGTCTTATGTTTTAAGTGGGGAAATGTAACCTAATAACACAGAGCTTATGAAGTGCCTGTAGATAAGTTAGACTAGAGGCAACCAAGCCTCCAAGTGTTGTGACGTCACAAACACAGTTTACTGGCAGTTTGGCACACTACTTTCAGGGGTCAAGCCTTTGGCCAGAAAAAGCGTATACTCTGGTCTTCTTGGCCAAAAAAGAAACAGCTAAACTGCTTTAGGCTGAAAATGCAGAGTCGGTTTTAGTAGCATCACAAACAAAGAATTCAAAATAGCTCATTTCCATGTACGAACTAAATGGCCTGAAGAGTGAATGGTGCAATCTTCACAGTTGAGTTTTCTCATGATATGAGCCCATTATCATTCATTTCTGCTGTCTAGTCACCTTAAACAGCCCTGAAACTCCTCGTCAGTCATTCTCTCCCCCACATTGCCATGATCATCCTTTCAGAAGAGAAGGAGGACAGACTCGTCTGCTCTGCTACTTCTGTGGCTTTTGCGTGTCAACTTGAAGATTAATTAATAACCACAAACCCTTCTCCTTCATTCTCTCTCTTCCGATCCTTCCTACTTACTCCTTCTTTCCCAGGGTGCGGTGGGGGGGTGGGGGAGGGTGTTCTTGGGCATGGGGGGGGGGGGTGGATGGGGCTAGAGGGAGGAGATGGATCTCCCTGCACTGAAATGCTCAAAGGCCAAAACCACATAATGCTGACTATACACATCCAGCTGGCCCCTCCGCTCCAAGTCACACACTCCAACCACACACACACACACACACACACATTTGTACACACAGAATCCACACACACATGCCTTTCTCACACTTCCTCACCCGGCCCAGCTTCCCAGAGCCCGCCAGCTCCCAGAGCCACGCTGCCCTTCGCGGCGAGTGTGTGTGTGGGAACGATTAGTCTGGCTGACAACAACAAACAAATGGGTGGAATGTGCCGAGGATCGCTCAAACGGTCCAGTATGACTTGGCCATTTATTTGTAGTGTGAGCTGCAGGCAGAGTGACTCAGCAAGGTGCCACTAGAAGCTGGGGCCTGCCACATTGTCACAGCTGAGACTTCTGGCTGTGGTTATTCATGTGTTATTACTCTACAATACAACTTTATACCAACACTATTTGACATCATTATTAGCCATTATTACCTTTCTTTTGTTCTTGTTCATGTGTCATATAATTTATTTATTGCTTTAGCCTCTATTCAACTTTTCCCTTTGTATAATCATAATCATCTACAGTTGGTTTAAAAACGTGTACAACAGAAAAGATTAATTTAACGATTAAATCAAGATTAACTTAATTGTAGGCTGCAATAATTATACACCAGGGCAAATGCAAGCTACTGGGGAAAGGCTCTGTAACACTTGTATGTGGTACTTTATAACTGAATTTGGATCACAATATCAATTATCACAATAATTCAGCAGATGACAATCAATTTTCTAAATTTGCATTATCATCCTAACTTACTCATATCACTGTGGCTGGTCTGTCCACCGGGCCCTGATGGCGGCTGCCTATTATGATAGGTCACATTAGTCCACAATATGCTTTTCTGATAACACAAAGAATCTTGCTTAACTGGATTTAAGGCAGAGCAGTATGTAAAACACTGAACCAAAATTAGTGAATCATTTTTTAAATATTTTTTTCTTTCTTGACTGTTTAAAATGGGATCTAACCCCAGATGCTGTAAACATTCTGATGTATAGTTAATCAATAAAATCTAAATTTTTCTAATAATAATAAGAATTTATAAGTATTCATTCAATCATATTCTTAAGCATTCTGATATAATGCATTTATCATAATAATCCAAATGTATAGCCATGTCAAGTTTGGAGAAATATGGCACCATAAAGAGGGAGCAGGGATTCATTTCAGTCACAGCCAAGGAGACGAATGAGAAAAATAATAACTAATACACCATAACTGACATATTGTCCACGATACACCCGCAGACTGTGGCACTGTCCCCTTTTAACTCATTATACTATGTTCTCAGAGTAGCTGCAATGACAACAGACATAGTAAAGTATATCAAGATGTGAAACTGGAGCTTTCTGTGTGCTACCGTGTTTCCCATCACTAAATAATAGAAGCACAATGCTGCTTTTATTGTTGGATGCTCTGACAGTTTCTGAATGAGTGTATCCACACATTCAGGACTCAAGACAAACTGCTACAGGCTTATTACTTATTTGTGTAATCAATAAAAAGTGGCTGAAGTGTATATTCCTATTCAAGAGCTGCTATTCAATTTAGCTAATGTTCTTTACCTATGAAAATAAATGCAACAACAGCCTGAGAAATCATGTTTTTAACAGAAAAGAGTATATTACAAGGCAGAAATAGGCTTTTTTGGCACAAGATTACAGGGTTAAGATAGATACCGGATATGTAAGTCATCTCTGGAGAAATATAGAATGTACCAGCAAAATCCTTTGTAGATGGAAAGAAAAAAAGGGGAGAGAGAGAGAGAGAGAGAGAGGGAGAGAGAGAGAGAGAGAGAACAGGAGGGGGGAAAACAGTCCTGTGGTGTCTGTTTTCCCACTGGCTGGTGAAGCTCAGCTACAGCCAGCATAAACACATGCCTTCATGGTTCATACATTTCCTGCTCCCCTCCACATCCCAATGTCGGGCCACACAGGCACAGGACAGAGGAGAAAAGAGAAAAGAAGAGCGGGAAAAAGTGAGAGAGAAAGATAATTTGTGTTGTGGGTATTTAAGCAGAGATGAAAGGAAGAAAGGAAGTCAATGAGAACTTTGTCCCCCCCTATTCTAATCATAGATGCTCAATAATCTTAACCATTAACAGAGTGGACTGTTAAGGCAGAACTTTAAAAAGGCAAGAGACAAAAAAGCTTCAAGCAAGTACCCACTAGCTGTTCTGTTCGTTTTACTGTTGTTGCCAAACTGTTTCCAATGCCATCCATTAGGATTCATTGTGAAATAACCTCTACAGCTCTACCTTATGAGATTCTCTTAGATCTTAAATACTTCAACCCCCCCCGAAGCTCCTCTGTCCCAGACTACAAAGATGGAGTGCTGTAAGACTGTCCTCAAATGCCATCTGTTTAAGATCTGGGATCTGTCTTAGTGCTTTTCTCAGAGCTCCCTCCAAACACTAAATGTCAATTTCAAAGCAAAATCACGCTTAAAATCTAGGAAACCTCTAAATGGGGAGCTAAAATATGTTTGCACCAGTTTCCCTGGCACAAACAGCCAATTTCTATTGTGTAGTTTAGCCCACTGCTTATAAATAAATAAAAAACGAAAAAGGTCCAAAGACTGGACCTTGAGGAACTCCAGCCACAATGTATTTTTCATGTCTGTATTTATACAGGGGGTGTCTTTAACTAAAAATCTAACTGTCAGCTCCATATCAAGGGCAGTTTACATGTTGGCATGATTTTTTATCTTGTGAAAGATAATTTAAATGTCTGGGAGAGAAGAAAAACACAAAAGGGGGGGGTGGAGGGGGGGGGTGGGTCAAGACCTCGACTCATCTTAAGACAAGATGGTTACTCTGTCATATCTTGTGCTCACATGTGTAAAAATACTCCTTTATTCCATTCAGTCTTCCCTATGGCAGCTCACCCTGTTCCACTCCCACGTGTGAGTTATCAAAGCCTCAGCCAAATGCTGCTTATTCTCTCCTGTTTGAGTGAGGAGAGGGAGCTTTAAGCCTGATACACACACACACACACACACGCAAACACACACACACACACACACATACACACACACACACACACACACACACACACACACACACACACACGCACACACACTGGCTTTGCTTGTTCTATTCAACTTTGGAACATTCCTCCCCCTATCTCTTAACATGCTAAATCAAGCAGAAAGAGAATTAAAACACTAATGCCTATTAAATCTCAGACCGAAACATGAAGGATGTGTTTGCCATTTAGAGTTCTCAACTATATATAAATATTTTTATATATAGTTGAGAACTCTCTCTCTCTCTCCCTCTCTCTCTATCTCTCTCTCTACATATTGTATGTATATATACATATATATACTGTATCCTGTTGATGGTTATTGAGGTCAGCACCTATCCACAGGCAGTGTGAACGGTACAAAACTTTGTTATGGGTGTTTTATGATTAGAGATACTGAACATTATGCAGGTTTAATTTGGGATGTTTGAGTAATCCGTTATACCACAGAGTGCAATCTGTGTTTGCTGGTTTTAGGAGGGGTGTTTCACACTCCATTTACCTTAAAAGAGCAGATAAGCTCTGCCGTGTTTGTGTTCGGGAGCATGGATGAAGAAGTCGTTCACAGTGTTTCTTCCATGCTTTGCCACCTTTCTTCTATCATCCAGTCTTCCTTCTTGTCTGGATCTGTTTTTAACCTGCACATTTTCTCTTCACCCAAACATTCCCTCTCTCTTAAGAACACATTCTTTTAGGACCCAACCGCAACCAATATGAACATTTTTGGAGCACTGTAGTTTTGGTTCTTTTGTTTCTCTCATTCTTCAGTTGGCTCTATAAAAAAACAGGTTTTGTTTATGCTGTATGCTGTAATACAAAACACACTAGTACAAAACTACTTTCTTTAAATTAAGCTCCAGGCCTTTTTATTTTTGCGTAAAAAGACCAACACACCAAGATCAATTTTTCATAATTGAGACTTAAATGGTGCAAAAGTTTTATTCATATTTTAATAGGTTAGGCATTAAAATGAGCTTGCTTTTCATACTCATAGCCAGGACTCTTTCCATCACACAATCCTGCTAGACATTTTTCCTCTTGTGTACTCACTTATGGATGGCTATGGCATTGCTGGGACTCAGACTCACAACCCTCCTGTTGGGGTGACGGCTTAGGCCACTGCACCACTCAGGAACACATGAAGCAACTCAGATTTTGTGTCTACAAATGTTTCATAAACTGGAGCAAATATTTGTTGTTTTAACTTTAAAGCAAAGCACAGTCTCACGTGGTGCAGCTGTCTAATGATTCATCCCAACATCAGGGAGTTGTGAGTTTGAATTCCATCAATACCATGTCCACATCTAGAAGCCCAAGAGGAAAACAAGCCAGATGGTACTGTGTGATAGAAGAAGCGCCAGCTAGTGTGTAAAATTAGTAAAAAAAACCCATAAAATTCAGTTTATCTAACTGAGATGCAGACCTAGAAACAGTAGCTGGGAGAACTTTTGACTCAATTAAGAAGATTGAGTTGGGTATAAAAAGCCATGTAATCAGTTACTACATAAGTTGAGCAGACTCTTTTTTACAGCGTGAAAACATTGTTCTGAATTATTGGGTTAAATTGCTCAACATTAAGCTTAACTGTGTATAATTTAGATGCGCCTCTGTCAAACTGCAATTTCAATTTCAAACAATGAATCGTTCAGCCTTGTATAGTGTCTTATTCAGTGTAGAGCCCCAACAGTTTTCGGTCAGGCCTTACATTCCACTTTCTCTTTCTCTGGCAGCACTAATCCTCAAGCACAGAGAGGCATATCTGCTTTTCATTCAGGCTGCAGGTCTTAATGACTTAAGTGAAGTCACTCTTTGGAGAATGCACTAAATGACCCTCCCCTTCTCTCTCTCTGTTCTCTCTGAGCGTGCTGGGGTTCCCTGGGCCTTCCACCGCGGATGAGCGATGCTGTGGAAATTCTTCACTGTGGTCTCAATTCAATAAGACGGAGCAGCTACACATATGCTACCATTCTGCATAAATACAGCTCATCAGTGGAGCGCACAGCATGAAGTGAATTTCCCCCTGAAAGAACTGTGCCAAACTCAGGCACATTAGTCCACTGCTTTGTGTGTGTGTGTGCGTGTGTGCCCTCACACTCTCTACCAAGCAATGTGCAAACAGCAATTAAAAACTTTACAGTATTTGCCCAAGTCTTCAGCATAGCTGAAAGTGTTTGGAGTGGCTAGCCTCCACTGCTCTGGCTTTCCCAACAGAAACAGTAAGAGCTTCTCTGCCAGACCACCAGGGGGCCCTGTGTGCTAAGCCAGAGGGAGGAAAGCCCCCCTCCAAGGTAGTGACTGAAGAAGTTTCCCCAACTTTGAGCTAAGAACTGTCACATTATCTCACAGACGGGAGAAAAAATGTCCTGCCATTAGCTTGGCATTCACTCAGAATGATCTCTCTCAAAGATAAAATCTTCAGCCTCATTAGCTGACCACCGTTACCGTGTAGTCTTCTGTACACATGTAACACTGCTGTACAGATGGGGGGAACAAGTGACCAATCTCATTAGGGACTGATTAGGACAAACATCTGTTTACAGTTCAGGCCTATTGTCTCGTGTACACATGAAGAGTGAACAAACCTGCGACAGAAAATCCTGACTGCCACGCTCAGCTGCCTCAGAGGTTAGTGCTGGGTCAAGTGCGAATAGTGCTGGATTTTATTAAAAATCAATACTACTGAGACACTGTTTTGATTAAAGACCGCACACAAAAAAAGAACACATAACCTCGCAAAGAACCATCTATTTTACCAGTGTGGGGAGCAATATAAGTCCCACACATGCTTTTACAACTGGGATAAAGAAGCTGAACTAAAACAGATCAAATAGAAGAAATGGGGGGAGGGGGGGGCAGATAAACAGATAGACGAAGCAAGAGAAAGAGAGAAGGTGAGAGAATGAGTGAAAGGGGAGGAAGACAAAGAGAAGAGAGGAGAGAGAAAAGAGCGAGAACAAGGATGAGGGAGAAAGAAAAGAGGCAAGAGAGAAAAGAGAAAGTGAAAAGAGTGAGAAAGAGAGAGATCAGGCGAGACAGAGGGTGAAAAAATGAGCACGAGAAAAGGAGAAAGAGAAAGAGAGACAAAGAGGGAGAAAGAAAACAAGACAGGAAAGAGAGAGAGAAAAAAGAAAAAAGGAGAAAAGGGAAGGAGAAAAAAACGAGAAAGACAAGGGAGAGGGAAGACAGAAAGAGAGGACAGAAAAAAGTGTGAGCGAGACCGGGAGATTAAAACAAAGGAGAAAGAAAATAGGATGGAGAGAGAGAAAGAGAGGGGAGAGAAACAGAAAACATAGAGAAAAAGAGAGGAAGAAAGAAAAGTGAAAAGAACAGAAAAACAGAGAAGGAGAAAGAAAAGGACAAAGAAATGTGGGAGAAGCGAAGAACGAGACATAGCGAGAAGAAAGACGACAGAGAAAAGAGGAGAGAGAGAAATAAAAAATGGAGAGTAAGGGGAGAACAGAGGAAAGAAATAACTAGAGACAAAAGGAAGGGAGAGACAGAGGGAGGGAGAGAGAGGGAAAAAGAGAGAAGAGAAAAAGAGGACAGAGAGGGAGTAAGAAAAGAAGAGAGGAAAGAGAGAGAGAGAGAGAGGTTGGGGGGGACATATGAGAAAGACAGACGAGCCGTGGCAGAGCAGAGAGAGCAGCAGAGGGAGGGCGGTGGTGGGAAACACGTGAGGGGGTTAAAAGTAACAGAGGGTTTATTGTTTATGACTCTTCGGGGATGGGAGGAGGGAGACACTAGCCTGGCACAGAGCGCAGGGCTCAGGCCAATCCGGGCCACTCTCCAGCCTTTACCCTGCACACACACACACACACACACACACACACAGAGAAAACACAACTCTGGAAACGACACACACACACACACACACGCACGCACACATACGCATACACACACACACACACGCACGCACACATACGCATACACATGGCTGGCGGGAAAGTACAGTCCCACTGTACAAACACAACAAACACAGACAAACACACATGAGCACATGCACTCATACACTACTAGAGCGACAGTTTGGTGAAAAAAGAAACGTACGGTCTTCCCCGCCTTACCCCAAACAGAGCCCACCAGTAAAGATGTGTGGTGTCTGTGTGCATCTATAGCTTCGTACTGAAGGCACAAGCCTAAACTAGTAGTAGCTAACAAGTAATAGAAACTTACAGCCACCAATCAGCCCTGAACAAATCTCATGCTTAACCATATCAAAAAACAGTGTTGCTGGTGAAATTAGTGATGGACCCTTTAACTTGTTTACATCTTGCCAGTGGAGTTTCACCGTGCTATCCCATTTTCTACAACTGCCACATCCATCCTTGCACTGTACAATTACGTGCTTGTTACTGTCTTGTCTAATAACGACAGACTAACAATAAAACATGAATGAATGATGTGCGACTATTTGTGCGCTCCTATTCCTATTCATGTGTTTACTCGTGCAAAAAGGTAGATTGTGACACAAACTAAATACATACCTCTGGCTTTATTAGATCAGATTTATTACTTTATTACTTTATTACTAATCGAATTCAGATTAGATTTATTTCTCACAGCCCAAGTAAAACAACAACAACACTAAGAAATCAGATTATTAATGGAAAGGAGTAGAATAAACGTTTGCAAGTTATTTAAAGGGTTCATTCATCACACTTGCCTCAAATTGTGTCACGTTATTAAATGATCTCAAATAGTCTTAGATCTATAAAAATGGACAAGACAATGGGTGCAATGCAAGTTTTAAGACAGCTGATGCCTGGCTGGTGATTTTAGCCATCGATGTACCTTCCTCCGTTTCTATATATAGCAATATGCCATACAGCGTCAGAAACCACTCCCTCAGTTTAAAAGCCACTATCTCTGTTTGAGGCAAGTGTTGAATGTGGATTTAAACAATGCTGAGCGGTGTGCGCAGGGTTTCGCGCCAGCACAAACGCAGAACGCCAAACGCCAAACACATCTTGGCTGATTGATCACATCTGGGGCGAAGAGAAAATTGACACTTGAATTCTCATCAAACTATCACTTTAAACAAACCAACTACATCTTTAAAACATTGCAACAAGGCAATGCACCCTACAGGTCGGCCTATAGCCCCAGGAGAAAAGAGACTGAGAAGCTTCAGAGCTTTTAAACTCATGAAAAGCCAAAACACAGAACAATTTAAGGTTACCTGCAAGACTGCTGGAGAGATGGGAACAGATATACAAGGCCTCGGCATTCAGGCTGTGTGCATGCCCTCTCTCCCTCTTTAACTCTCTCTTTCTTTCTTTTTCTCTCTCTCCCTGACAGATTTTAACCAAATAGCAGCAAACAAGCAATTATTTCTGGCAGCCGGAGCCCGTGGTTCCTTTCCAAGAAAGCGAAAGAGCAGAGGGAGTGGGGGTGGATGAAGTCACCCTCACAGATGGGATTTAAATCAATATTACATTATATGTCCTTATTTATTAAAAAAAGAAACAGGAAACTAACCCAAAAAGGGTCTGAAAACGTTTAACACTGCTCCACGGTGATGGAGTAATTGCTTTTAATATATACGTGCCGCCCCCCACTCCATCACTACTTTAATTTCCTCTCACCCCCCCCCCCCCTTCACGTGTCCTATTTAGCTCCTTGAAGTCGCAGCGATCTTCGCTGTATAAAATAATACCTAAAGGAAAAAAAATACAGCTGTCAAGCGTTGAGTCCTAACAGAAACCATCTGGAATGGAGTTTAGATAAAACACTCTCTGAGTTATGCGGACAGAGAGGAAGAGGAGGGAGACGAAGAGCGCAGGCAAAAGAGCAGCAGATGCACCGATAGAGAACGTTAAGTGACTCATGAGTAATGCTTAAAAGCGCTAAGGCTTTTGTTAATATACAGACAATTTACTCAATTTAAAGAGGAAAACCAACTGTTCTCTACTCAGCTAATAATTCCAGAACATATTTCTATTAAACAGAAAATGATTCACGCGTCAAATGCTGCGGACTGACTACTACGGCCCAATTTCATCAGCTAAGGCTTTTAGATAGAAGTTACGTTAAAATATGGAACATCTTAAAAGTAAGTTACAGTTGTAATAAATTAAAGCTATAACAAATTAAAGCTGGTTTAGCTGAATACATCATAAATTCATGCCAGACATCCACATCACCTACCCTCAGAGCGCAACCAAGTCCACCCTTTTCCAAGTAGCCACCAAAGCAAAGATGCCTCAGGGAAAACGAAGCCACATGGAGCACTTTAAATTATTGGAAGATATAAAAAACGCCCAAAAACTACAACCAGTAGTTCTTAAGATTGCTGGTATCAGGGAAGTCTCGTTCACACACGATTAGCACAGCGCAGGAGCCACACTACAACTGCCACATCAACACAATCATTCATTTATGCAAATTAATTAATTTGACTGGACTTGCATGCACAAGTGAAAATACAAAACAAAAAAAATAAATAAAAACATGACAGGTGTTAGGTGGTCATGTTCTGATGGACGTAGGATGCATGTCTAGTGCAGCTGGTGTGGCCTAAAATACTGACTAAAAACCCTTCAAACATTATTGTATTCCAGTACTTCTTCTGAAATATCAATGAGTATTCAAAGCCTGTAAAATGTTGTTTGGGTCAGCTCTACACTGCATAACACACTGCTAGACAGCAGATGGACGCATCGTTTGGCCCTTATTAGAACTAATCAAATCAAACCCATCACTCCTGCCTTTACATCTCGAAACTGACTCGGAATTCCTATATTGATCACAGTATTGTATTGAATTTGCTCTAAACAGTCTCTCTTCTCATTTTATAAGCGGCCTACTATCTGGACTCTGATTAGTCCAGGGGAATCTGAACCTCTGGCTTCGTTATGAATGAACAGCATAATGAAAACCATGAGTTACTTCTCTGACTCTGTAACAGCCTTGCTATTGTATCTCAGATGTACTTTTTAAGTGGAAAACTTGGCTTTTATTTCATTTTATTGTTTTCTTAAAAATCTGGAAGACTGGAAAAATTTTTTATTTTTTTTGCCATTCTCTTGAAAAAAGCTTAAATCATTTTTTTTCAATACCTTCAATAACTGAAATAACGCACATTTACTACAGCCTGGTCTGCCACACCTTTTAACAGCCTGCTCATTTCAACTCACCCGCTCAGCTGCGGTGATGTTATTTTGCAGGAATCTGGGCCCCAATAATGGTCGGTTTAATTCATGTACTAATAACTGGTGCAGACCAGGCTGGACAAAATCAAGGCCCTGACGGCCTGTGGTTTCTTGTGGAACACATGGGCACTGTGTCAGTTGTGATTAGGTTGGTCTATACTGACCTGCTACCCTGTGAATCTATGATGCTGAATAGAGAAGATTTATATATTTACACCAGCAGAGTACAGTACTGGAGTTATAACCACAGGAACTGTGCAGGAAGGCTTCTGGTTTCTATGGTGACTGATGGCAGTGTGGCAGACAGGGAAGGGCAAAGAAACAAAAAAAAAAAACAAAACAAAACAAAAAAAACAGCATCTGCTTTACCCTCTTTTGAGAGCCACCTACCTGCATTCTCGTTCAGTTTTTATTAATGACCGTGTTGTTCCTGTATCAGCTTTGTTTATTAGTGAAATCAGTGCAATAGAACTATTTACAGCTGTAAAATCAAACAGTTTAGAGTCAGCTGTTGCTTTAAAGGGCCCATATGCCACATTTTCTCATATTATCAATTCACTTATGACATTTGCGTGCTTTTATGCACCAAAAATCACGCCAAAGCCATCATTTATTTTTACCAACCATTTCATAATCTCTTCTCATACTTTAGAATTTACGAGGGTATTTTTGCTGCTGTGCAGTTAAGACTGATGTATACTACTGTTTAGAATTGCAGTTCAAACGTTTGGAATCAATACTTTCAATAATATAAAATTGGTTGCAGAGACTCGTATAAAATGATTTTACAACAATAACCCTGCGCAATTTCACAGGTATCAAATCATTAGTAGGATATTAGAAAGCTATACGTACAAAATAATACAATTAAATGTGTCTCTGATGAATATAGCTGTAGAAGATGAGAATTAAGTTATAATAAAAATAACATTCAGAATCCATCATAATTTAAAAGTGGTGTCCAAAACTCTTTTCCCAAAACATGTATGAAAACAGATATTTACTGCATATAATTTATCATTAAAATACTGAATAAAAAGCATCTAAAAACAAAAAATACTGATGTTTTTTTTTTTATTAAGTTTGCAAGATTTAAATCTACCTTTAAACAAAAATTGTTAATTTGGCAAGTGATTCCAAACTTTTGAACAGCAGTCTATACAAAAGACATCTGTTCTGATTGGCTGTCCAGCATTACATCTCATTCAAGTAGTCTTCACACTTTACAGCTTAGCAGGCCTAACAGCTCTAGGCTGAATAAGTAAATGCGTTAATTTTTGTGACAAAACAGCAAAATCAAAATAGGCTGGTTATGGAGCTTAGTTTCTGTATATGTACCCTATGGGCTGGGGAGTGAGTGGTTTTATACTACATCTAACTCTTTTATATTAAAGTGAGGGATCTTTTTTCCATGGTATGGACCCTTTAAAGAAGAGCTGTGGCTGCTACTGTGGTGAATGGAGGGAACATTCTCTTTATCCCCACTGGTAGGATAATGTTCCTTTAGCCATAACGCACATTTTCTGTAGACAGACATGCAACATCCAGGTATCACATGAATTATCCCCACTAAAATGGAAACACAAAGACAGACACTCAGGAATACGTGTAGACAGACAGACACACACACACACACACACACACACACACACACACACACACACACACACACACACAGTGTTTCTTACCTGTGGTTGAGTTGATAGAAAGAGCAGAAGGCCAGCCGCACATGAAAGGTGAAGAGAGAAGAGACAGTGTGGTCAGAATCATGACGGCTACTTGGCTACTTTTCTCAGAGAGCTGTGCAATACTTCAGGCCAGCGCTGGGCTTTAAGCAGCGCTGGTGTGGAAACGAAAGGGCCGGCTGCCGGCGCTCGGAGGCGGCGGGTGAGAGAAACGCTTCGGTACATGTGTAAGTGTGACAGTGTTTCTGCGGCGGCGAGAGTCTGCGTGTGAGCTACAAATCTTAATTGGGTCTTTTGTTTTTTTGCTCCATCTGTGGCTTATCAATGCTGGGAAAATGCAAAGTGTTGCAGAACATAAATCGCTTTTCCCTCAGTTACAAGCTGGTTTTGCTCAGATGTGCTGCGGTTGGAGGGAAAAGAGAAGCTTACACTGTCTCCCAGTCTCTCCACAGCCTTAAGTCAACTCAAAGATGTTCTTGGGTGTTCATATAATCAAAATCACAAAATACGTGGGTTGAAAAGCCCAGAACTACATATAAACACAGAAAATGTTTACGTGCTTTGGTTTGATTCTGGTTTCTTCCACTAGAAACGTATTCAATCTGAAGAGTTCCTTAACTGCCCAACCGTGAGGATTTACTGAGACAATCAGTTCTAAGGACTACAGAAAGAACCAAATAAGACCAGAATGAAACAAAAAACTGCTGACTACTGTAAATTATTGAGAAAACTGGTATGAAACTAAGATATAACCTATACGGTTATGGGGAATTAAAGAGTGCATAGATACAAAGAATGCATGGAGATTAATGTGGGTTTACAGATTTACTTAAAAGCAGACAGTTAAGATTCAGTCAGAGAGCAAACATTATCTGTAAAGTCTTGATATTTGTTTTTTGTTTTTTCCTTTTTTTTCCATTTTTTTTTTCTTTTTTGGAATAAAACTTCACTGCATCCCTAGAAGCTTATATCTTAAGTTAGGCAGGTACTGAAATGAGGAACTGAAATGTTGTCCCTAGCAAGTAAGAATGTAAGAAAACAAGAAAGAAGGAGAAAGAACAGTGTGAACGAACGTGCAAAAAACACTATTTCAAATGATTGCTTTCTGTCGTCTCCTGCCTCTGAGTCTGGAAGTGATCGAGAGCAGTGACACACTGCAGAAGTTGAGAGAGGAGAAGGAGGAGGAGGAGGAGGAGGGGAGGGGAGGAGTGGAGGACAGGAGAAAGTGAGAGGGGGAGAGGGAAGCGCGGTTGCTTTAACCTCTGACCCCGGCACACTTCACACAAACCACTTCAAACCCACCCCACTAACCAGAGGAAGGAGGGGTGGAGGTTCAGCTGCCACCGAGACGCTGCCCCAGTCCCTCCCTTTCAACCGCTTAAGCTTCAGGATTTAAAAAACAAACAAACTTTTAAGTAAGAAAATAACCGTATCTTTGATTTTCTTTGTCCGTTTTTTTTCTGCTAAATGATGAACATACGTATATTTTAAGAGACTTTCAAAAACATCTGAATATGTGTTCTCATTCATCTGATTCTGATTAATCACGTTCATGAATACGTTGTATTTGTCTAAAGATACTGAACCATATAACGTGTTTAGAGCACCAAACGTGTGTCAACAGCATTCTCGATTTCCCCATCAGGGGCTGAAGATGGATATGAGGAGGGACAGTGTTTCCAGTGTTTCCTTTTCCGGTCATTAACAAATTCTCTTATTCGTTTTTTACAGCAGTGACTAATTTGCCATTCGGCGTAGAGGAAATGGATCTGACTGAACGGCTAATTTTATTACACACTGCAGCCGACAACCCAGTCAGCCGCATGCTCTCACTGAGAGAGAGAGAGAGAGAGAGAGAGAGAGAGAGAGAGAGAGAGAGAAAGCAAAAGACGGTGAGAGACTGGGAAATCTAAACAGAGGAGAGACAAAGAGAGGAAGAGAGAGGGAAAGAGAAGAAAAAATATAGTGAGAGGCAGAAAAAGAAACAGATATGAAGACAGAAAGAAATGGTCCGAGTGAGAGACAGATGGAAAGACAAAGAGAGAGAAAGTATGAGAATGAAAGAGAGAATGAGAACAAGAGAGACAACCACAGACGAAGAGACAGAAAGAAAGGGCGAGAAGCAGAACAAGAAAAACAGAGAAAAGACAGAAAGAGAGAGAGAGAGAGAGAGAGAGAGGCAAAGAGAGAGAGCTGGAAATATGATCTGATTCTGCAGAGTGAAGCTCCATACAGCGCTCTGCTATTCTTGTCTGCTGTAAATATGTCTGACCCTCAAAAAAACACACCCTCACACACACACACACACACTCACACACACACAAATGCAAAATCAGTGTTTGTCTGTTCATGAACACACAAATATGTTCATATACAGATTCTTGCACACACACAGAGTCAAACAAAAAACAGATGCGTACAGACTAAACACTGGCACACAGAATTATGACAGCTCTGGACGCGTGCCACGGCAATAAACCTTTAAGTAAACACTTAAGCTATAATCAGTGCGTTAAAAGAATCTATATGCTTTTTCATCTTTTTGTTTCCATCTACATTGCCATTTTAGGACATTAAATACTAGGAGCAAAAACCTTAGGCAATGCTATGAAATTATCCAACTTTGATCTATCAGGCAACAACTGCATATTTGGTAACACTGATCACTGAAATATTTTTAAACGGAAAAGCCCGCCATACAAACCAGCATGTTTACTACTTTTAAGAACCTATGCACTTTCAATGAGAAATAAATGTTTGTTTATCAAGCCAAATGCTAGCTTGTCACTAGCAGCACACAGCTGCCAGCTCTGCACCGCTGACTCACTGGAGATTACAATTTGGCACAGTTTGTGAGACGCTTGCAATTTGAAGCAACAGTATTGTTTTCAACTCCACATGCGGTCCAAATAACTTTCCTACTGCTCTGCATTACTAGCTAGCTAGCGTGCTCTCATTTGCATTTATCAGTGAGGCGATTTGGCTGGCTAGCTAGCTGACAAACCAAAAATTGTTTATATTTTTTAAATGTCCCGCTCGCTGCTGTGCAAACAAGCAAACTGTTCAGTGTTGCCAGATTGGACAATCAATTAGGAGAAGTAGAAGAAGAATATCGTCACTGCAAAAAAACAAACAAAAAAAAACACAAGTATCTCCACTTTTTGCTGTTTTTTAGCTTTCTGCATCATTTGAGCTCAGCAGGTGTCCTTCACAATGTGTGAAAATGTCATGATGACTGGACCAATAGAAATGTTCCAAAATTGCTTTGAATAAAAACTCCCATTTGAAGCAAAGAGAGTTTTTGTCTTTCCTGTCTTTCCTGTAAACGTAGTAATTTGGAGATACTTGTTTTTCTTCGGACAGCAACCGTATTATTTTCTATTCGGTTGTTAAAAATGAAATGTTTAAAGTTTCAAAGCCGACAGCCGCAGGCCTAGATACGTGTACAGGGTGAGTCCAAAGTCACAGGACACCGTCTTATTTTATTTGATTTTTTATGCTGTCAGAACCTCCACCATGCGGTGCTGAAGGTGGTGTTTGTTGCGGATTTTCTCAGCATACACAATTTGTTTGAGACGACCCCAGAGATAAAAGTCGGTGATGAAATAAAAAATAAAATAAAACGGTGTCCTGTGACATCCGATACGATGAATATGATCAATGAATCCTGAAAACATCTCACGCTTTGCTGAATTCTCCAGTTCAGCTTCAGTCCGGCTGACAGAGAGCTTTTCATTAAGTTCTGCTCAAATGAAAAGCCTAAGATGATGAAAAAAATACTCAACTCTGACTATAAAGCAACAGGGGGGTAAAGAAAACTTTGCACAGTGGACTAAAGAAAAATGAGATGAACAGAATTATGTTGTATGCATCAATCAGAACGGAGGTATAGCCACATCTCTATTAATAAAGTGCTCCATCTCAGCCTTTCATTTACTGACATGCTGTGTATATCATTTGCAAACACAGTATGAAAACACTATTCACATTAGTTGTCATTAAGCTATGAAGAATGAAATAATTGCAGTTTTAATAAAACCTCAAGCAGACAGAGCCAATAGCCAAATGTTTCCTCTTGACTGGCACCCAGAGAACTCTGAGGCGAGCCAAGGCAGTGGGCAGTGGTGAGATTTCCCTTGGTCTAGCGGACTGCGGCGAGCTTGGAAAGGCAGAGAGAGAGGGCCAAAGGCTGTTTACAACTAGCACATAATTGATCTTATCTGCTGATGAGGAACGGCTAGTGCACTGAGTGACTACTGTAAACACAGAGAGCAAGACAGAGGGAACAAGTGAGAGACAGTACAAGACTGAGCAGGACAGAGAGAGAGAGAGACAGTATGGGAGAAACAGAGAGCGAACCAGAGGACTATGGCTATTATGTCGCTGCTATCAGCAGAAGTACATAATATGAATTTTGATGGGTTAAAAGATTACATGCAACAAACACAGTCCATAATTATAGTCATAATTATATATCATATATCATAGTTATAATGTCAGAAACCGCACAAGTTTACTTCAGATAACTCATCAACTTGATGCGATTTGAGGCAAGTATGGGAATAGTTAGGTATGCAGTTTACAAATAAGCTTCCATTACTTGTTAGCTGGCCTCGTAGCTTCAGTGCAAAACTAGAGACACCAGGCATATCTTGGCTGATTGACTACATTTGAGATAAGATGAAACGGTGTTAATTTGATTTTTTCCCTTCAACTGCTCCATTAAATGAGACGTTTGAAAAGATCTGAGAGATGAGAAAAGGGAGATGCAGGCAGCAGTGTATACATAATACTCAGAAAGTATCTGAAATGGTAAACAGATCAGATGCGTGGCGAAACAGCAAAGCATTCAAGGTCATTAGGAACGAGCCGGCGAGGGAGAACCGTGTAGAAAACGCTGGTAATGACTGATGGAAAAGCCGCGGGTGGAAATGACAGCTAAGCTGTGCGCATATAAGTCTGAATGGTTTGGAGTGTGAGGGATCATCTGAAAATGTTCCTCACGAACGTTCGTTTAAACTCCATTTAATTTCAGTCTAATGTGCTATAAGTGCAGCATTACTGTAATTAAGCTCTTAAAAAAGCCTGCAATAATTGAGATTACCTTTGGCATTACTGCTGGAATACATCACGCCTTAAAAGAGAAATGCTTAAATGCATGAGCGTGTGCTTGGGTGGGGGGGCACAGGCGCAGGGCCGTAGCTCCATCACCTCTGTCATTCACACAAACCGCAGCCAGCTCACACACACACACACACACACACACACACACACACACACACACACACACACACACACACACACACACACCAAAGCACAATAAACACAGCTGGACTGTTGGTTGAAAAGTGAAGCTTTCCCTCAGCCTGATTCTACTAATGAGCCGTCACTCGGGCCTGCCCCGCTCTTCCTCTACAGTTTCCACTCTCGCAGGCCTGGCCAAGGGCAGATCTGTGTTACAGCTCGAAATATTTGTCCAAACAGTCGGCTTCGGGCATCATTTCCCAAATATTTGTCAGGTCCGGGTCAGGTTCAGATTTCACATCCTCATAGTCCATCTCCTTCTTTTAACTAATTCTGGCCTTCATTTACTCCTGTGTTAGCTTATCCTTCTATTTTATTCTTCCTCTCTACTTTTATTACCATAAACAATAGTTAATCTGGCACGCTGGACGCAGCTGTATTGCTGGCAGCGAGGTCCACATGGCCTGCATGAGAACAATGCGTTATGCAGTTAAACCAGACTATAAATTTTCGTGTTGTTGTTGGAAAGTACTGATTGATGATTACATTAGTTAAAGTGGAATAAAACCGTTTGATACCTGATAAACAAACTCTATTTACTGGTTTATTGATGATCTGGTCATGGGTGTCATATCGCTCAGTAACTTAACCCCTTGAGGCTGACACAAAAAAGTGGCCATTTTCACTATGGAATTTATCAGTACTGGACTCACTCATATCAGTACTGGTTCATGTGGTACACAAACAAGAGTAAGTGCTTACTTATGTCCCCCAAATGAGAAAAAAAAATCCCAATGCAGCCAACAATAAAGGAAGCCTTGTGCATCTTTTATACAGTGATAGAAAACATGGTAGCGCTTGCTGATGTTCATGCTGATAACTTGCTGGTCAGATCAGGTTGCTCTTGGGCAGAATGTTCTTGGAGTTTATTCAAATAAAAATTTCTGGCCTGATTAAAGCTCTCCTTGGTCTCAACCCATGAGTCAGAATGGCTGGTGTGCTGGAGTCGGGGGGGGTGTGTGAACGCCGCAGTCGAGTTTGAGGTCGGCACTGAGGCCAATGGTGTAATGAAGATAATGAATGTGGTTTCGCTGGTAAGTGATCACACACGCAGACCGCACTAAGAGACAGCCGCCGCCCACGCACGCTGGAGGGAGCCGTGGCCGACGGTGCACAGGCTGCACACACTCTCACGTATATGTGCATACTCGAGGAACGTATGCGACCGCACACTGTTTACGCTGTATAAGACTGCAGACTATACAGGCAGGCATAGCGTTGTAGGCACGCATTTAAAGTAGTGATATCTACAGAATGTGGTGAGATCTTTGTCTTGCACACATACATACACACACACACACACACACACACACAGAAAGCTATTCAACTGTGAATGGTTTAGTTTCCTTACACCCTCCCACCCACTGACTCCTACACCCTTCCTTTCTGCCCAGTTCAAATCTAAACAAAAGAAACATCTGGTCTCTCTCTCCTTCTGCCTGCCTCCATCTTTCTCCCCCAGTCTCCTTCTCTATCTCGCCTTCTCTCCGTTTCTCTCCTTCCACTCCCTCTCCACCTCACTGCTGGAGTTGAGAGTCAGAGATGAAGCTCTAACACAAGACTGAGTCTTCGCTTCGTAAAAGTGCAGCACATACCTGAATCAATGTGCTTTGAAGACCACGGTGAAATGAATCAAATTTGAGTTTAGGCTCACTCAGTGGGAGCCAAAAGTTTGAGACCACATCAAAACTCTCAGATCTTTTAAGAATTTTGAAAAATAAGTTGGAAATATGGCAGATTTTTCACTATTTCAGGTTGCTATTCAAATCTAAGGAAATTTATGACACTGACCACGCGAAGGTCTTTCCTTTAGTCTTATCTCTTCCACGAAAGCACGTTCAGCCAACTCTCAGATAGATTTAATCCAATCATTAGAGGCTTTTGCACACTTACTGAAATTTTGTTTAGCCTGTAATTAGTGATGACTAACACTCCCCTTTTGAATATGGAACGCATCTTGAAGTATTAGTGACTTATTAAACTCTTATTAGCTCTAAAGCAATAAACTCCAGAAGTCACATAATATTACCCAGAACCTGGAGGAATCAGACGCTTCCAGTTCTTCACTAAAAAGATGACTAATAAGGTGATCATTTTTGCTCAGTAACTTGCATGACATGATCTTAACCATGGTTATTGTGCAAAACTTCTAATGACATGTTTTCACCAAATAGAGCTCCGATGGTGAACCAGTGGTTTATAATGAGTAAACCTCAATGCGTAGTGAATAAACCATTTATAAGTGTCTACTATGGGTTTTAATAAACAAAGAACAAGATCCCCAATATTTGTTCTTTAAAATAAAGTGTTTCCATAATATTTGCAATAAAAATATGCTTATATCTTAATGTTAATAATGAAAATAATATCAAATTAGAAATTTATGCCTGCGATGGACTGGCGACCTGTCCAGGGTGTATCCTGCTTTCCGCCCGAAGACTGCTGGGATAGGCTCCAGCACCCCCCCGCGACCCTGACGGAGAAGCGGCTTAGAAAATGGATGGATGGATGGATAGAAGATGGAAATTTATGCAAAACAGACACATTGTCACTACTGATCTCAAGCTTTTGAACCCCACTATATATTTCCACATATTATATACCGTACAGGAGCATACGAGCTAAGACTCTAAGAGAGCGTTTGTGTGCATGAAATCAGCCTTTAGTATCAATATGCAGTAAGCGTAATCCAGCCTAAAGCAACACAAACAGTGCGTCAGAGCAAAAGCCTATTTAGAGCAAAGCAAATATAATAAACGTTACTTATAGAAGTAAATAACACACTGGTAAATATAGCTCTCTGGTATGCACTCTTTTCTTTTACTTTGCTCTCTGGATTGCAAAGCACACACTGCAGGCTCCCACCTGAGACACTGAGAGGAAACACAAATTAAAGTCAGAAAATATTCACCGGCTTTTCAAGAACACTGAGACCCAAAGCTGCAGGAAAGCTGATGAGAATCCTACTGACACACACTTGGAAAGACCAGTCGAGAGTGTTTGGCCTCAAGGAGTGTATGTGACAGTGTGTGTGTGTGTGTGCAGTTGCTGGCTTAAGACCACCAGGCCTAAAAGAGGGCATGACAGTGGCTGTATTTGTCTGACTAGCCAAGACAATCTGGTCTTGTGACTCTGTGTGTGTGTGTGTGTGTGTGTGTGTGTGTGTGTGTGTGTGTGGCTGCAGGTGGAGAACGGCTTTAAAAACAGGTCAGCCTGAGGTCAGGCTCTCTTCTCACTCTTAGCTTTGCACATCTGGAGCCGAACTGCTATTATTATACGGCGACTTTCTCCCTTGCCTCGCCTGCCTTATGCGCCCCTCTCTCAACTCCCTCCCACCACAATCCATCTACTCTTTTTTCCCCTTTGATATAAAAACATTCCTCTTTTCCAGTACTGCTCTAGAGAAACCTGCTGCTTACTGTCAGTGCCCTAAATTGATAGCAAATGTGTGGACAGATCTCTCTCTCTCTCTCTCTCTCTCTCTCTCTCTCTCTCTCTCTCTTTGGCATTAGGGTTGAGAATACGTGGAACATTTTCTTGGCTGCGCTGCACTCTGTTTTTATGTTTCGGAAGGTGTTTTCTTTTACATTTAAGCCCCATGTGTTTTTGCAGAATTCATGGGGAAAAAAGAATTTGCAGCCTTAGAGTCTCCTTTGGTGTAAGTATGAGTCATAGACTTTCTTTATTTGAAATAAAGGCAAAAACACTCACATATTGTATAGAGGACTCGTTCCAAACCTGGTTATCCTCAGCTGCCTGCGCCCATAAATCATAGGCTATTTTCCATATTATGGGCCATCACGACTTGCCTTAGCGCCTTCTGTGCCAAACTATACACTGGATTCCTTTAGGCTCAATATAGAATCCTTCATCATCTTCTGGCAAGGAGGGGCATTTTGGGGTAGAAGGATAAGCTTTCGTTTCTTTAACCAATCTAAATACTAAATTAAATTAAATCCTCACTTCAAACGACTACACTGACTGAAGATTTGATTTCTTCATGGAGGTTACCAGCACCATATGGCTGGTTTTCATTGAGGACGGTCTAATGGATCATCCAGAACGTCATTACAGTCTGTGTTAGTCTTTATTTAAATGTGTTATGGAACAATTAATTTCTTTCTGATGTATAAGCTGACGTTTCCCCTGCAGTCTTTATGTGGTTGTAAGTGGGCTCCTGCTTGTCCTGAGGCTCCACGTTGGAGCGCTGGTCCTGTGAGGCTGATGGACTGGGCCTGTGTATTTGTATTGGCCACTGCACAGCATTCCACAAGTCTTTGTGAGCTCTACAGCTCTGACCTCAGGAGACCCACCGAGCCGGCAGCAGAGCAGATGGGCCCTGGCCTGGCTGCCTCTGATTGGTTCAGGAGTGTGTTGGGACTTCACTATTGGTTGGGGAATATTTTGGGAGCAGTTTCTGATTGGAGCAAGCAGCTGTCATACTCTGGCAGTCTTTAAGGATTTTTTTTTTTTTTTGGATTTTTTTTCTTTAAGGATTTTTACTTGGCTAGGCCAACATTAAGTTAGAACTGAGTTTCAAATCAGTCACAGAATGCAGAATTCTGTGCTTTACACTATGGTATTATATGTCACAGAGGCATTTAATATCTGATGTATGTTTCAGGCCTGCCTCTATTAATAGATTTGTACAAATTTCCTCTTCGTGAGACTGAATCCAAAGACTCAGCTGTTTCAGTCACTTTCTATCAGTATATTTTTACCTTTAACCCCCTAAAATTGTTTAATGCAAACTGTTCGAGCTATTCCTCCCGCCGGAGGAACCTGGCTACGTGAGGAGTCAAAAGTCACAACTATCAACAGCAATAGCAAAGGCACAGTTTAGTTCTGTCAAAGTTAACATGTTAATAGCACAGTAACACATTACTACATTATTAACACCACTAATTGTTTTAATCGCTGTTAATGTATTTTTCCTATACAGGTTGAAGCCCAACTGCTCAATCGCTTTATGTCGCTTACACAGAATGCCCAGTTGTAGCCTCCTCAATTACAGCTTTTATGCGGCTTTTGAAGCAAAACCTTCAAAACCTTCAGCAGCCGATGCAGAACAGTGCTCACAGGACACCTATGCATAAACGAACAAGAAATAAATTAACAAAGGCAATAGCAAAAAAGGAACGGGACAGGGAATCCATGAGCTGTATCAACCAAAACAAAAGCGAGAGGGCTGCAATCACAGAGAGGCTGGAATGCATATACAACATACAATACTGTGGAGGGACCTCCGATAATAAAACAATGGCAATTAAATATTTCTTTTTTGGGAGAAATTTCTGTGGAGATTAGATATGAGATAACGCACTCACGTAAGAAAAGGCAAAGGCAAAGAAGAATAAGTGAAAAAACAGGAGTTCAAACAATCATTAAAAGATACAGAGAAAATAAGACTTTCCTCTTTGAGAGACAGGAGAAAATCAAGATCCATACTTGCTCCAGATCTGAAAAAGACTTTCCTAAGCCTGAACAATTCATCTTTACTGTTTGGTTTTGACAAGAAATGAAATTAATAAAGACTTTTTGCGCCATATGTATGACATATACACTCATTGCTTGGAACATGCAGCCACTGTTGCTCTCACTGGACGCTGGTGATGATAATTGGAATCTGCATTTTCCTTTTTGGGAAACACATGATGTTCATGTTCAGGTCATGTTAGCTCTGAGTTCACACAAGGAAAACAATATTATTGAAATGAATCAATCCATAGTGTAACAAAGCTTATTTTGTCCACTTAAAATAATCTTTCTTTGTCAAATTTGGTCTAATAAGAGGTAATATGATTTATCATTAGTAATGATTTTAATCGTTTAACAACGCTTTTGAATCTAATAATTTCTCACTCGTAGCTTTAACACGTAGAGAAATTCTGTTAAAAAAGTGAATTCTAGACTTTAAATTAATTTGTATTTATAAGTAGAAGAGAAGACATTTTTATTATGAATCAAACTTGATGGACAGTTTTTGATGCAAGTGTAGCACTTTTTTACCAAAATAAAAAAACATCCTTTACATTTTTTCAAAGTCAAAACAAACTTAGAAGTACTGATTTAAACCTGTTGATATAGAATATGAATCAAATGTAAACGTAATTCATATGTACGTAATCATGCAACTGAATAATAAAAATCACAAATAACATTAAAAGAGACAATTATAGGAAAATTGTGCACACTATTACATTAAAAACAATGTTCATTCATTTTTCTAAGTATTTCCAGTTTCACTACTGTTAATAAACAAACAGTGGCCAGCTGCAGGAACATATTTAGTTTTACAAGGGCTTTTCAAATGTATTTTCCTCAGTTATTCTGAGTATTTGATGGATGAGCTGAGGTATTAAAGTTTCAGTAATGGATTAAATTTAGCCATTGGGACTTTCCAGAGGACTTGACCTGCCGTGATCATAATTAGCAATCAGGAAGTAAAGGGCTAATTACAGGCACAAGAAGAACTGCAGACCATTTCTTCTTTCTTAAAAAAAAAAAGAAAAAGGAAAAAAGACACATAGACACAGAACAAACTGCATGAATGTCGGTCCGGTTCAGTTGCACTCCGATACCACTCCAGCCACAGGGATTCCACCAGAAATGAAATTAAGGGCTAACAAAGTTAGCCACGCTAACTTCAGCCTCATGCTAGCAGTCTGAGACAGAAGCAAGGCAGTGAGAGGCACCTTCTCCTTCACATTAAGTCCCAGCACATGGCTAAAAAAAACACTTTCGTCAGTCAATCTTCCCCACCAACGGCATTGAAAACGGATGGTTCTCCATAAAGCTTTGCCAGTGTCTTCAGTTTAGATTCTGGAGAACACATCTGAGTCAATACCCCTTTCGTTTATGAGTTTATCTACATCATCCAAAGTACACAAGCATATAAGTTTGGCAAATTCGAAAAGCACATTGCACGTTCTCAGGATGAAAAACTATTTCCAGTACATCTTTAAAAAGTGTTTAGCTTGATGCTAAACTGCTGGGGCGAGTTTTGTTAAAAAAAAAGATTCAGGTTCAATGGCTTTTAGACTTTTGAGGACACATGTAAAAGACATGGTAAAGTCAGCGTGGGGAGGCGCAGTCAAGGCTGAAAAACAATAAAAGAAAAGGATTTAAATGCTGAACCGTGCATAAGCAAACCGACTCTGAAATGTATAACAGATGTGAGCAGAAGGGGGAGAGAGAGAGACAGAGAGTGAGCGAGAGAGAGAGAGAGAGAGAGAGAGAGAGAGAGAGAGATCAAGAAGAGATTCTTTATACAGTTAGTCATGAAATCTTCCAAAAGCCACCATCAATCAAATCCACCCTGCCCATGGCTCATCTTTTCTGACCCTGAGCTCACCTGCATCAGGACACACCCCATACTTCAAACTCAAACACACACACAGAGACATGAGGGGGATCTTCACCTTGATCCACCTCACCTGTGAGGGAAAGAGGAAGGAGGAGGTGCTACATGAGAAAGCTACAGAACTTGCAGTTAGAGAACAGTCAGAGAACAGTCAGGGCCCAAGGGCTGAGTGCTCCAAACTGGATTTACCTGCCCTGTGTCCTTAGTTGAACCAACTTGCTTTTGATCAGGTGACACCCTATCTCTATTGTTCTCTCTCTCTCTCTCTCTCTCTCTCTCTCTCTCTTTCTCCCTCTGAACTGCAACGGTTTTGCTTTTCTGTCATTTGCCTACTGTCTTCAGTGCTGTTCTATCAGTCTGCAAATCAGCACATCAAAACAACCTAGATATAAATCAGGAAGAACAGACTCTGGGGATGGCAGGAAGGCTCTAAGTAGCTAACTTTTCTTTCTTACTGGCTTTTTTGCAAAAGAAAGAAGCCTGCTCAGATATCTCCCATCGTATAATGCAAGTAGATTACCTAGACAACAATAATAATTCAGTGAACTTAATTTCATTCCATCATATTAGAATCCATTTTGGGCTATAAACTGTAACTGACTATAAAACTCCTAGAAACTCACAGTAAGTTTTTTGCTGTTTTCTTATTGGTCTGTGTGCAATTTGGGCAACCTGAGGAACTAATTACTGCCTTTCTGTCCACACTCTGAGCCTGTGGGTGTAGCTTATGCAGCAACTGATCTACTAAGAATGGTAGGTCCATACAAATAAAGACAGGCACAAATTCGTTATTAATATATGAGGAGCGCAACCACATGTAACCACGTGTTTGACTCGCATGCGTGTTGTATGGGAGCCAATTTTTACACAGTAGGAGAAATAGGCTGCATCCCAAACTGCATACTGTATCCCTAAATAGTGTGTAAACATAATGCACACTGTTACAAGTGTGTTTAATAGTGTAGTACATAAAGCATAGATGTGCATGGTTTGGGACACAACGAAAAGTTTTTTAAACCCTTAAATATCTAGGGCTCATCAGCAGGCCCATAGTTTTATTACACCCTCCTATAACCTCGGAATAGCTCTGCCAGTTTGCATTGAAGTCTCTGTAGTTAAGCCTTAGTATGGTGGTTGGTTAGTGTAGTGTTTAACACCTTCGCCTTCTACGCTGTAGACTAGGGTTCAAGCACCTTACACTATACCAATAACAGTCCTTGGGCAAGACTCCTAACACCACCTTGGCCTACCTGTGTAAAATGATCAAATTGTAAGTAATAAACGTAATATTTTAAGGGTTTAATGCTAATTCTGGTTCAAATTGTGAATCATTAGGTTAAAATAATGAATTCTTTTCTGAAAATTTTGGATTTAGTAGGTCAAAGGTGTGTGATTATTTTGACATAACACATGCATGTTATTATACTATGATATAAGATATTATTGAATGAATTTTAAAAATGGGACAATACGTAATTATTTTGACGTCCTGTTTCGGAATACATTTGTTTGGTAGCTTGAGTTCTGTGTCCAGCGCATTTACAGTTCATGTAATGTAAAATCCCCAATTACTTTCACAGTTAGCTTCTCCTTTGATTGGGAATGTATGACTTGCATGTGACTGTCCTTTTAGCTCTGTGCTGCGCATCCAACTATGATTATGGCGTAACGTAACCCAAAGCCACAATGTGAATGAAATAACGTAGCTTTAGTAAAGCAATGAATGAAGAGCCATAAGAGCTTCACAATAGTTTAAAAATAAAAAATGAAAACTTAAGACACTTACGAAGAGTGTAAAATATGTGCTCATTATATGTTTTATAGTGATGAGTGTAAAATTTACCCACAGACTTAGAAATATCAGTTTAAATCACTGTTTTTTAAATTAAATTTAGGACTAATATGACATTGCGGGCATTCAAAAAGTATCATTTTTGCCAAGAAGTTGAAAATAAATGTGTTTGAAAGACTTTCACAGGCCTTAAAAAGTGCACAGTCAGTACTGGCTATCAGTCTAAGTGAATAAGAGTAAGTGCTTTATTATAATAGTCTCCTCCCAGTATTTTGCACTTTGAGAGGGAAACTTCTATAAATCCATATTCAATGAGGCAAATGTGCAAAAGACCAGCTCCACCCCTTTTATCTTATTACAGGTGTTAAAGGGCTGTTGTTGCGTTTTTTTCTAAATCATGACATCCATATTTTCATGTCAAAATAAGGTTTACAAAATTTTAGCAAATCTGCTACTTGGTGTGTAAATCTTATGATTTGATTGGAATGTTAAGTGATTTCACAAAATTTGGATCCAAGGAGATGGAAAGGAAGGGAGGCAGTTTTACAAGATGATTTTGCCTCTTTCCTTTGGCCGGGGGTGGGGGTGGGGGTGGGGGGGTGGGGGGCGCTGGTTTCATCCCCCCTACAATTTAAGCCAGTATTTCACTCCCCTTCCTGACACTTATCCATCCCCAGTTCGTTCTTTGTCATCCTTTAAAACCGGGGTTGTTTAGGAGGAGTGGGGCAAGCGTCAGCAATGAATTCCAGCGCTTAATAAATGCAATTCAAAACTCGTAAATCACGCATGCTGAGGCCCAGCCTCTTTTTTTTCCCCCATTTTTTTCCAATGCGGAACTCTTCAGCTGCAGACACCAGCGGTGTCTTTATTTATGTATGGCATGACAGAAGCTTAAGCCTGAGTATACAATTCAGTAGGGCAGCGGGTCATGCGGGCACATCATCGCTGGAAAGCAAACATAATAAGTGCTGGCAGGCCGTCGTCGGCGTGGAACAATACGCCCGCCGCTCTCATATTTCTCACTCCGAGACAGAATCGTCTGCCCTTTCGCCAGAACACTTCAGACAAATGTGTGTGTGTGTGTGTGTGTGTGAGAGAGAGTGTGTGTGTAAGAGCATAGCACTTTCCCTCCAACTTATAACAACAAATATCCTCCCATGTCACCAGCCTGATGAAGGAGTGGAACTGAGAGAGAGAGAGAGAGAGAGAGAGAGAGAGAAAGAAACCTGAGCATAATAATAGATAGATAGATAGATAGATAGATAGATAGATAGATAGATAGATAGATAGATAGATAAGGTAAAAAACAAGCAAACTGATGTAGAAACACAAAAGAGTGAAAGTACCTATAAAACAGCTATAATGAGAGGCTTCAGTACCACCCACTGACCACATCAAGGCTATAGTAATGACGGGGCTGCACACACACACACACACACACACACACACACACACACACACACACACACACACACACACACATGTAGGAGGGAGACTGTGTGTGTGTTATGTGCATGCTTGAGATTTTAAAATATTTGAGGGCAGTAAGTGAGTGGATAACATGTTTGTAGCCAATTAAGCATTGAATGACGTGCAATAATCAATGATGTTCGTAAGAAGACCAAGAGCTCAAAAAAGGGCCTGAAAACTTTAAATTAAAAGGAATACACAAATATATTTTCACATTTTGTATTAAAAACATGTTCAGTTGAAAGGGCACACATCAGGAGCGCAGCTTGCCTTTAAGTACATGCTACACACTAACTGTGCTACACACTAACTGTGCTACACACTTAAGTACACACTAACTGAATACATAGAACTGTAAATGTAAACCGTAAAGTAAAATATTACAGTAAGAATTCAGGCAATAATGCAGTAAAAACTGTCGCTTCTTTGTAAAAAGCATCAATAATGAGGCTACATGAACTTCATTTTGTTGTTCAGTCAAAAATGTATATAATGCGATAACAAGCAGTAACTGGCCATGTTGAATGTATCAGATATATATTCATACTGGCTCTTGAAAAAGTCATTCATTGAGCCTAAGCAGAGCAGTGGAAGTAGTGAGCTCGAGCTGGTTGTACTTTTAACAAGGAAAAAAAACTATAATGGCCAGAAATTGTGTATAACTTGCTCGTTAAATATAAAATGATATTATGATTTTACTAACAATGTTCCGCTTTCTGGAAACTTGTCTATATAGTTGGCTATGAAGACAAACACATTCAAACTGTTACGGAAACAATTTGGATCCACACAGCTTGTCATGGTAATCACATCACAATGCAGAGAACCCTCACTTACACCAAGCAAATGTGATGTTTCGGCCAGGACTTGACCTGAATCCACCTTCACGAGTCACGTTTGTGAAATTAGGTGAGTTCATTGTTCTTTGGCCAGCTGCGTTGCTAAACCTCGACATGTACCTTTCCTCTTGCTGTGGAAGCGAAGACAGCATTCACTCATTTCCCTCATACATTTCTCACAAAACCAATAGTTTGTTTGGATTTACTTGACATATGGTCCATATTTAAAGCAGTAACGCAATAGGCAGGACACTGGGCCAGACTACACTAACATGCTTTACTGACCAAGGTTGCGTCACATATGCAAATACACAATAAAAATGCTTTTATCAGCAAGGAAACAAGTGCAAATCCTGATTACAATAGATTACAAAAAAGCTGAACATATCAGTTCGGACTGTCATAAATCGTCAATTATCTTGGTGATAAATCAAAAATGATCTCATAATGAGAAAATATGGATAAGGTATACTACCGTAACACAAACCAAATACAAATCTATGAGTTTTCAGTTTTCATGCTCTTTACATATCTAAAAAGTGCCACACTGCACTGAGAAATTCAAATATTAAAGCAGCAGAGTAAACTAAATGGCACAAATACACACTTTTTGTGTCGGCTGCAGCAGAGTAAATATATGTCATTACCAAAGACACACAGATACATTTATGTAAATGATCACAATAATTTTACTGTGAGCAATCATCCCAATTATTTCAGCCAAATATTTTTCAGTTGTTAACTTTCAGAATCATATTTTTACAGCAACAGAAAGTGAAATGGGGTGTTTTAATCAAGTGGGTTGAGGCCAATGTATATCAATGAAATAAAGTAGGAAACACATCATTGGGAAACAACAGAAGTTCTAACTTCTGGCTGGTGCTGTAGCACCTTTAGGCAGCGAGTAATGTATATTTATTTAAGTTCAAGTTGTTACTGTCGTCAGGTGCTTGCGGCAACGTACTGACAACTAGTAAATCCAGACAGACAGACAGTGATCGATTCAGAGACTTTACCTTAGTTTTTGAACAGTTGCACACAATGTCCAAAAAAGACAAACTGTTACTCCAATTATTTATATGGTCATTAATTGTCAGTGAACATAACAGGTCTAATTACAGCACTCCTTCTCTGCCCATACTGTGCAGCCTTAAGGTGAATATACACAAGTGCTGTAGGTGGTAAAGAACTTTATATGCCTGTCATCTATTCTTTCCCTATTGTGTTTTTGAGGAAGAAGGAGAACAAAAAGCACGTTAAGAAGTGTTTATGAGTGTGTTTGCATGTGAGCAGCTAACTGAGGACACAAGCTGGGCCTTGAACAGATGTCCTCTTCTGAAATGTCACAGGCGCCACAGACGTGTTCACTACAGCTGGCCTCTAAAAGTGCAAGCGAGAGAAAGAGGGGCTGCAGCTAACAATTACTTTTACCATGGGTTACTTATCTTTTGACTGCTTCCCCATAAACTGACAAATCTAACAGTCATTTTCCTGTTTCAAACCTCATTTCAAATTCAAGAGCATGAAAACCTGATTTTAATAACCCAGAAGGATAAGAGGATTAGAAGATATTTCTAACCGCTGCTAAGTCACATGACAGATTTGATATATATAAAAAAAATTAAATAAAAATGTTAATAATGTATTACTACTTCTTTTTATTACTATATCATTTACTGGCTATGACCTAATTACCTTTGCTGTTTTCTCAATTCTGGCATGTGATGCATCAATGACGACAGGTAATTGCATTAAACATTACGATGTTCATATCCTAAAACAGATTTAACAGCACTCTGTGCGCTATTTCTATCCACTTTAGGATGGCTGGACGGCGTTTGAGCCATTTCATCGCTGAACTGTTACCTCCATACGGCATTAGATTTACTACACTGGCATTAGCTACAAACACTAGTAAGCTACAAAGTCTTACCCTTTGCCAAGGGGAGTAGGAAACGTTTTGGAATTTGGATGCTTTTGCTTCATTTGTACATCCTCATCATGCTGGAGAGAAACATGACATCCACTTCTGCTTTTCATAGTTTGCGAGTTAGGGCCCTTGAAGGTCCCTTTATGTGATGGAATGAAATGACTGAAAGAAAATGTCATATCGAAACTACAATTTGGAAGAGTGCATTTCCCAAACAGCAAGAGCTGCGATTTAATTATAGCTTATGAAAGCTTAAATTCTCAAAGTTGTAACTGGAGAAATTTACCCAATAACTGCACTTAGATGCGTCAGACCAATAAGAAGCCACTAAATACTCACATGCTGCACACATGGGAAAACAACCATTAACTGGCAGTCCTGCATACAACATTCAGCATTCTAGCCTCAAGCCAGACAAAGTGGATATGCTGGTATTCTTGGCTGAAAAACAGTCCTTGACCTCGAATTACAGAAAATAATCCCAATCCCAATATTGGTCATACAAATTGCAGTTAGTTTTGCCTGAACTAACTAAGTTTTAAGTAAACTATGCACTGACAAAATAAATCCACATCATTGAGGTTCTAGTAGACAGAAGTAGACGGACTTTAAGGGCAGCAGAATAGCCACTGGGCGGTCAAATTATGCCAGAAAAAAGAATTCCAAGCTAAGCACTTGAACCTTAGCAGGACTCTCTGTTAGTGTGTGTGTCCTGAACAAGGCTCTGTGGCTTTGTCCCACTGTGATAAACTGTGTGTGCAGGACAAGAGTGTTTACTAAGCAGAGCAGAGAAAGAGTGAGACAGAAAGAGAGAGAGAGAGAGAGAGAGAGAGAGAGAGAGAGAGAGAGAAGGCTGTATAGCCTCAAAGACAGAAAGGACGAGAGCAATCCTGCTCTTTTTCACAAACACCTTGTGAAAGAACGCAACCACAAAAGACCCTCTGTGTTAAGGAGAAATTCAACTGGAGGTCCAGCCAGGACAGCTCCTCTGAGACGAGAGAGGGAGAGAGAGAGAGAGAGAGAGAGAGAGAGAGGAGGGAAATGATCTAAAGTTGGGAAACATCTACTGTGACTCAACATAGGGGGAAAAGTGTGCAGTAAGTCTTGCATCAGGCTATCAAACATTACAAAATAAAGCTGAAAGAATACAGATGAGAGAGAAAGAACTGATTGCAGGTTTTGTTTGTTACCTTTTCGGTCAGGTTTGCCTGCTTTCAAATAATGAGGAAATTAGAGGCTCAACATATCTTAAACTTGCCCATGAAAGCACCGAGGGCCTTGTTTTTTATTGTGTTTGGCACAGGCGCTAGCACTAACAGTAAAGGTTACTGCCATAAAATATGAAACCTGTCCTACCACAACAGTGAAGTGAAGGCAAAATAATGATGTCACTTGTTCTAAGAATGACTTCTGAGGCTCAATGGAGCGACTCAGAACAGCCATCACATACTCCTCTGTGAATCCTGAGGGTAAAGAATAGTAACATATGTTAACTTACATTGGCAACGGGTTTCTGTAACAGAGCAGACTCATGCTGCTTACAATGGAGTGGAAAATGTTTTTGCCTAATAGACGTCTTTTAATAGTGGCGCCAGATAGTTGGAAAAGAGCTGATCACATGATTTGCTGTAGTTAATGATGCTTAAATGCATGTGAGAGTTTGATCAAATTTACCAGGAATTAAAGATAAGAGTAAAAAAGGTTCTAATTTGGGTTGTGGGGTGCTGAGATATAATGTTTTAACAGGACTCAAAAAGACAGAAAGATAAAATAAAGATAGATCATTCAAAGTTGTCTTGGAAAAGAAACACCTTGCTCAAACCTAAGTGTTGCTGGAGCAGTCCACCAGAACTTTGTCTGACTTTTTAACGGTAGTCACTGGCTTATCTCACCGGTCTCTCCTCTGTTTGATCCGAGCACCTCTGTTTAATCTCATATCTAAAATGTGGTACTTCTTATTATGGTATCATAACACCAGTGTGGACGAGAGGAGGATAGAGGCCTCGTCTGACTCTTGGTTCCGCTCATGTTCTTAAGGAGATCTTGTCAGCCTCTGGTCTGGTCTGCTTTGAGACAACATGTGTTGCAAGAAGCCTAATACAAAAAATCTATGTTAAGAAAGTTAATGATTAAGAAAGTATTAAACTGAAGTAATATTTGTTCATCCTGACTATAAAGTACACTGTTGTTTGTTTAGCTGGAAGCTCAATCTTGCTGAAGTTGCAAGTTGGGACTGACACGCTTGGCTACATTTCAGTGCAATTGGAAATGGCCAAATCATTCAGCAACAGCTGAATATCATCATGCACTTCATGCAGATACTGTCATCATAGCCTTTTAGACATATATGCCCATAGGGATCTACAGCAAACCTACTGGGTGATTCATTTTCTATTTGCTTCTTCCTTTCACAATTTGGCACTGCACTACAGTTTCACTAAAACTAAATTCTCCATGCATGATGGGAAAACTGAATTCATACGAAAATATGTCAGGAATTTTTATAAAGTTTTGAGCACTTTACACAGTCAGTGTAAATTAATTAGTTAACTGTGACAGCAGCTATATATACCACCTAAACAATGTGACATTCTTGCTGTAAGAAATGCACACAGCCACGTACAAAATTGCATCTGGTTGTGCAGCAGGATGGAAATCTTCTTGTTCCTAATATACAGCCTTGGGGAACCTCGCAAGTATCTTAAAAAGCACATTTTCAGATGTTCTCTGCAAATCAACACCCACACAAATGACAGTCAAATGTGGGACCTAAGGAATAATAAATTCAAGTTCTGCAAATAATGAAAGTATAATAAAAGTGCAGGGGCCAGAGTAGGTGGCGGTGGGGTTGGTCATTTTCAGAGCCAAAACCACAGATAAAAATCTAACCACAAAACAGAACGGCTCAGTGTGATAGAGAGAGAAAAAGAGAAAGACAGAGAAAGCACCTCCATGCTTTATTCCCCCCACGCGCCTCTATTTTATGTTCACCTCCTCTGCTCTATAGATATAAACACAGCCGCTCGGATTACGGCCTAAATCTTCAGCAGGACTGAATGACAGCGGGAACTCTAGCTTTGCGCTCAGGTTAACTCAGTTGAACAATCTAACACTGAACAGACGCCGCTAGAAGAGCGAGCCTACCTCAGGTCCTGTATACAGCGCAATCATATGCCCATTTCTGGAGTACGCTACACAGTGTACTGAAGCTATAAGCCAGCCCTGCTGTTGTGACTGATTAAGTCTAATTATGGAAGACACAGCTCTTCAGGAAATCCTAAAAAGTGACAAATGATTCGGGCCATATTTTTGAGCTATGCCTTAGAGATGTACAAATAGCATTACAATTTTTACCACACATTCAATTTACATGATATACTTTCTTAAGATGTGATGTACATAATGGATTCCATTTACATTCTGTGTTATCAGATTCCAGTCTATACTTCTGACTCAAAAAATGACAAAAAAGTAAAATGTAAAGGATGTTTTTTCATTTCACAAAACTGTACACACAACAACTTTTCAAATTAAAATAATAAATGATGTAAATGATGAACTCGTTAATCAGTAACTGACAAAGAAACAAATGTGTGATCAATGCTATTAGTTAAAAACACATTTATCACATTTTATTTCACTTCCAAAAACTGATATTTTCTTTTAGAAGTGGTGGGCTCATACGTCAGGCTGAGGGGCATTTTGCAAACTAAGCATGGGGGCTAAACAGGCAACTGGCTCTGAAAATGAAGCATCCAGCTCAAACCACTGGTGTTTGGTACCCAGTTACAGAATGATGATGGCACAAGGACAGCACAATAAAGAGACGTATTTTTTTTACCTTTGCTTGAAATGAGAACCTGTAGAACATTCAGTACCTCTTAATTATATGTGTAAGTAATTTCATTAACTTTTCTGTTTTTGGTCATTTAAACTTGAACATATTACAGAGTCAGCCCCTTGGGTTCTCACGTAAAGTTTGATAAGTTTTAGGCCATTTGGTACTGAGTTCTCCAGTCTGTATAATACTTCAGTCTATAGTACACCTCAGTATAGTGCACTAATACTGGGTTCAGTTAATGTGTGCATATACAGAATATTTTACAATGCCTTCAAAACGAGCACTTGCATTTATTCTTCTTTTTTCAATGAGCCTACAAGTGGGTATAATTAAACAACATATTAGAAGAAGTGTCGCCGTGGAGGACCTAAACAAAGAGCGGCCAGTGTGCAATGTGTCCCTTGCTTACCCTTGCTTTACTGTCGCAAGGTATTTACAGTGTTTTGTTTGAACTTTCGCAAAACTCACACATTAAGTGGCAGCAGATGGACAGGTTGAGCAGTACTCAGTCTGGAACCAGTGAAGAGAACAAGTCAAGCCCAGTGGCACCCACTGTTTCAACCCAGTGCTGCTTCACTCTGAGCAGTCAGTGATGGTCAGACGAACCCCTGGTGTAGGGCCCACCCTGGACCCCAGAGAGTGCTGGAGCCCATCTGTGTGTGTGTGTGTGTGTGTGCGTGTGTGTGGGTGAGTGGGGGAGTAATCAGACCCCCAGCATCAGGTGTGAAATGGGGTTCAGGTGCAGCGGTCTGTGTGTGAGTGTATTTGTGTATGTGTGTGATGTGTGTGGTGTGTGTGGAGAGGGGGAGGTCCTGTAGCGGTTTGGCTCACATATGCTACTTTGCAGATGCCGTTTGTTGTGGCCTAGTCTTGCGCTGTGGCACACATGTGCACAAACACGTACACACACACACACACACACACACACACACACACACATAGATGAGCCTCGGCACTTTCTCATAGCTCCAGTCATCTGAATAGCTGGGGATTTCGGGACTTTGAAGAGAAAAACAGATTGAGAGTGAAAAAAATGAAAGGAAAAAGTAGTCCTGTATTTATGAGGAACAGCGAGCATGTTAAGTTGCTTTGCTCTCTCTGGGGGAAACCCTCAGAGGAATGAGGTCTATCGCCGTGCATCACTATTCATCCGCCTTTCAGACAAACACTGCTGAAGACCGAAAAGGGCTCCTGTATATGATTAAATATTCGTAAGCAATATGACAATACTTTATCATATTGTGATATATTATGAAACAATATTTCACTATTTGCTTTTCTGAGCATACTGTAAATATTTTCAGTACTTGCAAAATGACCAGCTGCACGTTTTACTACAAAAAACAGCCAAACTGGTTTTTACTGGATTTAGTGGAGTGGAAAATATGAGATGTTGAATAAAAAGCATTGCACTACTGCTGCATTGTTGTCGGTTCTAACTAATCACATCTTTATAAAAAACTAAATATTGTGAATGAATTGTTGGCCACCCACCATTACCGTTAACGGGTGCATGTTTATTTTTCCCCTGCACTTCAAATTTGTGTAGGTCTACATACCAAAAGCAGTGATAATTCATTCTAACCTCACCATTTCCCAGGCTCTCTTCATTCCTTAGAATAAAACAAGCATTTGTTGCTACTGTGCCTTTAAAACCTATTTACATAAATGAGCTCTGCTTTGAGTGGCTGGCCTGTATTTTGCCTCACTTAAAAAGCAGTCGAAGAAGAGCTTAAATACTCTATACCTCAAAGTGAGTGGATGGAATAAAACTGCTGTAGAATATGTGGATGTATGTGCATGTGTTGACTTTCATGACATAATAAAAATCATGTATTAAAAATAGGCAGTTCTATGGACTAAATGGACTTCATTAAACTCTTCTATTTAAAAAAAAATGAGAAAATGTAGTTTTTCCATGATGTGGGCACTTTTGAGCACATACCTAAACTAATGCCTAAACTAGTATCAGTCGTTCGTACTGTGCTTGATAACATTCATGAGTTACAATAAGACGTTACTGACCACTTAAATGCATTATGGCTAAATTAGCTTTAGTTGGTGTCTATGTGTCGCCTCACAGCAAGGAGGGCCTGGGTTCAATTCCCCGACCGGGCGATCAGGATTCTTTCTGTGTGGAGTTTGCATGTTCTCCCCGTGTCTGCGCGGGTTTCCTCCGGGTCCTCAGGTTTCCCCCCACAGTCCAAAGACATGCAGTCAGGCTAACTGGACATGCTAAATTGCCCCTAGGTGTGAGAGTGTGTGTCTGTCTGCCCTGCGATGGACTGGCGACCTGTCCAGGGTGTATCCTGCCTTCCACCCATTGACTGCTGGGATGGGCTCCAGCTCCCCCCGTGCCCCAGAAGGATAAGTGATTTAGAAGATGTGTGTGTGGTGTCTATGTGTGAACATGGCAGCAAAGAAGCCTTTGAAAGTAAATACAGGAGTGTATGTACGTGTTGACAGCCACGCAGTTGTAATGAGTGTTATAGTCCCAAATGATGTCTGCGAGAGACAACAAGAGGAGAGAGAACAAGAGAGTGAGAGAGAGAGAACTTCAAATACCATTATTGATCTGTCAGGGCAATAAAATGCTTGGTAAATGGAGAGATTGTGAGCAAATAAGAAACAGAATGTGAGAGAGAGTGAGGAAGAGAGAGAGAGTGAGTTTGAGTCTCAGTAAGCTTGAAGGAGGGAAATGCACTGTAATTAAAGCTACTGCATAAAATTAGACAAAAAAGAGAGCAAGCATCCGCAATAAATCTACTCTAATCACTGCACCTGCCCCGGCCGACCAAACAACCTTGCCTTGGCTTGTGTGAGTGTGAGTGTGTGTGAGAGAAAGAGAGAGACCGAGCCAGATTAACAGAGAGCAGAGTGTTTGCGTGTGTGTGTGTGTGCGTGTGTGTGTGTGTGTGTGTGTGTGTAGGTGTGAGACAGCGCAGCATGGCCAGCGGGTGGTGCCGGGTGGTGTGGAGGGAGAGAGTGGAGCTCAGGCCTGCTGGCAAAGAGGAGCTTCAGAGACCCGGCACACACGCAGCAGCAAGCAGCCACACAGATGTTCCACCACTGGAGACCGGCCACCCCACACACCCTCGAGGCTCCACAAGAGTGTACGTGTGTGTGTGTGTGTGTGTGTGTGTGCGTGTGTGTGTAAGAGAGACAGAGAGAGACAAAAGGAGCAGATATGTAAATAGAATAATGTTTAGACCACAATAGTGCTCTGGGCCCAGTTTACTTAATGCCTTATTGTGTGGAGTAGTAGAAGCCACAGCTCCTTCATTTTGTCAACTAACTCTCTCTCTCTCTCTCTCTCTCTCTCTCTCTCTCTCTCTCTCTCTCGGCAATAAATGTTTTATCATATATAATTAGAATAAATACAATTTTTTTTCAAAAAATGTAGTTGCTGACTTCCAGATTTCTCCTAGACAGATAGATGAGGATGTGTGAAACTCTAGCACCAGCACACTTTATTTAACATAAAGAAATATTAAGTAGCCAAACCACTGATTACCACTAATGGAAACTACAAATAACACTGGGCTGCCAGAAGGAGAGCTTTATAGATGGTTAAATGAACAGACTGACATACATAAAAAAAACTGCTTACTATACAGATGTCATTTGTATTTATTTTTAATATTAGTGCTTTTCTGAGCAAATAAAGCTGCTCGGAGTGCAGTTCCCATTACAGTAGTAATCAAGACAAGGAACGCACAAAATTTCCGAAAAAAGCCGAAAATGGCCAAAAAATGAAGAAAGGACAAAAATAATATATTGGTAATGAAAAAAAAAAACAGCTAGTGATCAAACAAGCTGTTTGCTGCTTCACTCTCCTAAGCTGGTCAGCAAAGATGACTTTTTTTGAGCAGTCTGGGCAGCAGCACGGCGGCTGCGTGGAACTATTTCACAGTTTCTATGAGGGACCGTAGACAAGCGTTTTATAATACTCTGTTTCTGCTAGAGTGGGTTCAACACCCGAAAGCTTCTCCATTAAAGGTCTGACACCAGTTAAAAACACAATATCCCAATTAATATATACAACACAGCAAAACAACAGAAGCAGAAAGAAAGGTCCCTGCTAGAACAACACGCTGTCTGTAGCCACAGTGTTTCACAAACAACACTGCCAAGGTGCAAAGAATAAGTTTATCTCATGTAAATTGTTTTCACGTGTTGGGCGTCTTTCTGGTTATGAGTTTCAGTACATAACATACGTATATTAACATATCGCTGTTGTCGGAACAAAACCTCCTATCTCCAAGGTGGTAACTTTACAGGAGAAAGAAAATACATACTGTAGTTTTAATGTAAGTCAATGGAACCAGACGTCTTTCCAAGTCATTTTGGGCCATTTCTTTTGGTTCACTCATCATGAAATTTACACACAGTGTAAAGGGCAACAGGTCCTTTGAAATTATGTCAAAAACTCAAAGATAACAAAAATGGAGATACGAGGTTTTCTTCCGACAGCAGCGATATGCATATTAAATTTATAAAGAATAAATTCATAATTTCTTTCTTTCTGAAGAAAATTACATACACTGGGTAATCGACAACATCAGGCAGAGCTAAATAGGGTCATTTCTTTCCCCTCAAACACAAAAATCTGTCATCAAAGTCTGTCCTACTAGGTCATGGCTGCTATAATGGGAGAGGTTAACAACCTCTTGTTTGTCTCTTTTTATTTTTCGTCTCTCCCCCCCTCTCTCTCTTTAGGTCTCTCTCTCTCTCTCGCTCTCTCTCTCTCTCTCTTTGTGCAGATGCACTCTGCTCGAGTTGCTCAGCTGCTCGGAGACGTGGCAGCTTAATTTATTTATTCCATTCCCATTAATTAGAACGTTTGCGCTGACAAAACAGGCAAAAGGATGCATTAGCACCTAGTTTACACCCCGAGTCCCCAAGCTACCACGACAAGTGTGCTCTCATAAACACACACAGAGGAACTGTTACATCTACATACTCAAAGCGGATGCATGTAGATCATGTGTTTATTAGCAGGAACTTCTGTGGCAACTTTAGTTAACGATGCATAAGCATTACAGTTTCAGCTGTAATACTGTTTCCATATATAAAGGCTGGTTACCTGCAGTCATCTGGTTTAGAAGAACTCAATTTTTCACCAGAAAAAATCTATACATTACAACAATAACATCAAAAATCCTTTAGGAAGTGTCACTTTTTAAAATGCTTTATACTACATTAACTACCTTATTCATTCCTAATTGATACGATACTGCATTAACTACTTTACTCATTTCTACTTTATACAGTATTAACTACTTTACTCATTTCTACTATATACTACATTAACTACTTTACTCATTTCTACTTTATATTGCATTAACTACTTTACTCATTCCTACTTTATACTGTATTAACTACTTTGCTCATTTCTACTATATACTACATTAACTACTTTACTCATTTCTACTTTATACTGTATTAACTACTTTACTAATTTCTACTATATACTACATTAACTACTTTACTCATTTCTACTTTATACTGCATTAACTACTTTACTCATTTCTACTTTATACTGCATTAACTACTTTACTCATTTCTACTTTATACTGTATTAACTACTTTGCTCATTTCTACTTTATGCTGTATTAACTACTTTACTCATTCCTACTTTATACTGCATTACCTACTTTACTCATTCCTACTTTATACTGCATTACCTACTTTACTCATTCCTACTTTATACTGCATTAACTACTTTACTCATTCCTACTTTATACTGTATTAACTACTTTACTCATTCCTACTTTATACTGTATTAACTACTTTACTCATTTCTACTTTATACTGCATTAACTACTTTACTCATTTCTAATTTATACTGTATTAACTATTTTACTAATTTCTACTTTATACTGCATTAACTAATTTACTCATTCCTACTTTATACTGTATTAACTACTTTGCTCATTTCTACTTTATACTGTATTAACTACTTTACTCATTTCTACTTTATACTGCATTACCTACTTTACTCATTCCTACTTTATACTGCATTAACTACTTTACTCATTCCTACTTTATACTGTATTAACTACTTTACTCATTCCTACTTTATACTGTATTAACTACTTTACTCATTCCTACTATATACTACATTAACTACTTTACTCATTTCTACTTTATACTGTATTAACTATTTTACTAAATTCTACTTTATACTACATTAACTACTTTACTCATTTCTACTTTATACTACATTAGCTACTTTACTCATTTCTACTTTATACTGTATTAACTACTTTACTCATTTCTACTTTATGCTACATTAGCTACTTTACTCATTTCTACTTTATACTACATTAACTACTTTACTCATTTCTACTTTATACTACATTAACTACTTTACTCATTTCTACTTTATACTACATTAGCTACTTTACTCATTTCTACTTTATACTACATTAGCTACTTTACTTATTTCTACTTTATACTGCATTAACTACTTTACTCATTCCTACTTTATACTACATTAACTACTTTACTTATTTCTACTTTATACTGTATTAACTACTTTACTCATTCCTACTTTATACTACATTAACTACTTTACTCATTTCTACTTTATATTACTTTAACTACTTATTTCTATTTTATACTGCATTAACTACTTTACTCATTTGTACTTTATACTGTATTAACTACTTTACTCATTCCTACTTTATACTACATTAAATACTTTACTCATTTCTACTTTATACTGTATTAACTACTTTATTCATTCCTACTTTATACTGCATTACCTACTTTGCTCATTTCGACTTTATATTACTTTGACTACTTATTTCTACTTTATACTGCATTAACTACTTATTTCTACTTTATACTACATTAGCTACTTTACTCATTTCTACTTTATATTACTTTAACTACTTATTTCTATTTTATACTGCATTAACTACTTTACTCATTTCTACTTTATACTGTATTAACTACTTTATTCATTCCTACTTTATACTACATTAGCTACTTTGCTCATTTCGACTTTATATTACTTTGACTACTTATTTCTACTTTATACTGCATTAACTACTTATTTCTACTTTATACTACATTAGCTACTTTATTCATTTCGACTTTATATTACTTTGACTACTTATTTCTATTTTATACTGCATGAACTACTTTACCCATTTCTACTTCATACTGCATTAACTACTTATTTCTACTTTATACTACATTAACTACTTTACTCATTTGTACTTCATATTACATTAACTACTTTACTCATTTCTACTTAATACTACATTAACTACCTTATTCATTCCTACTTTACTACATTAATGATTTTATTCATTCCTACTTCATACTACATTAACTACTTTACTTAATCCTACAATATAGTACTGCAACTACTTTATTCAATTCTATATTATACTACATTAACTATTTCTTTTTTATCTTCAATATTTTGCATTAACTACTTTATTCTACATTACCCCACATTAACTACTTTATTCATTCCTATATTATATCTTTCACTTTTTCACTTTTTTTTGTGCCACAGGAATTGACTGCTGGTACTCTGTTTGGTGAAACTGTTACAAGGATTTAACTTCTTAAAGATCAAACATGGCTCTTGTAAGACATTAACCCCACCATGCCTTCTCACCTCAATAAAATACTGCCTTTGTCGACACACAGGCAGCCTATCTCTCTCTCTCTCTCTCTCTCTCTCTCTCTCTCTGTGGCAGAACAAAAGGCTGCCTCTGGGATCTACGGGAAGACCCCTGTAGAGAAGAAAGGCAGGGTGCTCCTGAGCCGAACTGAATGGGCTCTTTTCACGCGAGCCGAGTGCTGTTTACCCTAGTGCAATAATGCTCCTCATTTTCCAATCATTATTCCCCTCACTCGGACTGCCGCTATTAGCCTGTCCACCACATCAGTTCCACTGCCTGCCCCTCACACACACAGACACACACAGACTCACAAGATTAACGATAGACTAATGTAAACAGACACACTCCAACTGACAGCTAGTCCGAGACACATTCATGCACACACTCGCTGACACTAATAAGGTATAATTTGAATGTGTGAGTGTGTGTATATGTTGTGTGTGTATGTATGTTTTCAGTCACACTTGTCAAACTGCCTCATTTTCTTCTACTACACATTACAAAATGGAAAAAGGCCACGTCAAAATAAAACTTTCGGTCTGCTGGCACCAGAAAAGTGTGTGACTGGAGAGAAAAAGAAGTTTCGTGTTTGTGAAAAGAAGCATTTCGTCTAAAAATAAATCCTCTTACTTGACCGCATATTATATTATAAAGCATAAATAGCCAGATAATAAATAATAAATCTTGAGTTGTGTTTCAGCTCGCTCCCCGCGCTCGCCTCACTACAAGCTACATGAGACCAGGCTCAGCGTTGCCAAAGCCTCCATTTTGATTTGGAACATGGACACCATCAGGGGGATCATCTGCTGCAGCCAACAGACAAATTTCATAAAAGCCCACAGGTCTGTATGGAAAAGAAGCTCTGAATCGTAAGAGTAACTTTTTGGTCATATGGAAAACGCAGAAACAGGATTTTCGGGAAAAAAAATATGGTGGCGTATTGGTGCGGAGGCTTGTTTTCTCCTCCCGTCTGCGCTTTCGAGAGAGGTGTCGAAAACGGCGAGGAGACGTTTTTGTGAGAAAGAGAAGAGGGGGAGAGGAACGTCCGTCGAGAAAGCGGAGGACGGGCAGGAGGAGAAGCGGGGCTCCAAAAAAAACGAGAGCAAGGGAAAAGAAAGGAGGAGAAGGAGGGCCGTTGGCAGAGGGAGCAGGGGCGGTTTGAAAAGCTGGCATCCTCCATACAGGGCTGCCAGGCAGCCACACCAGCTTGAGTTCCCTCTGCAGACCGCCTTTTGTCTCCATTTTGGCATTTCACACCGTCTTTATTCTAGGCTTAGTCTGCTACTTCGTACTCTTGTTTCTCAAATACAATCATTATTAGCCCTGCTGTTATAATTAGTGCTGCGGAATCTCGGAAAACAATTCCACAGAATTATTTCCAGACGATTGTAAGGTATCAGGTCAAAAACGGTTAAATGTTGCTGTTGTTCATAGGAGGGCATTTCCCGAGCTCAGATTCAGGTCTGCAGCTGCGTTTGCCCGTTTTGTTTTTGGGAAAGCTGTCCAAATTAAAGAGCAGTGTTCTTCGCTGCTGTGCTTTACTGGATGGAGCGAGTGAGAGAGACAGAGAGAAAGAGAGGAACCTCTCCTTTTTTTTTTGCCTGTTTCCTCCACATCTCTCTTTTCCACTTGTCCTCATCTCATCTCTGTCCCTCTTGGCATCCCGACCCCTCTGCCTGTGCGCCTATGACCACATACTAACAAAAAAAGAGAAAACATTACCTTATTTTAATAAATACCAAAAAAAAGTAGTAGGTAATAGTAGTTTTATGCATACTACATAATGTAGTTGTCAATAGTTTGTACATAATAAAAAAAAAAAAACATTTCTAATTAATTCAATCAGTGCTCAATTAGAACCACCGATAAACCATCAGGCCAAGTTACAAAATATCACATAAAAAAAATAAAGTATGTACAAATCTATCAATACAAATAATCAGTATATATAATACAATAGCATCACTGTCAGAACAGTCATACATCTTAATGTTTTTGGATCACATAAAAAAAAAAGAAAAATGGAGATTTCTGTTTTGCTCTGACAGTTTTTATAATGTATTTCATCTCAAGTTGAAAAGCAAATTGCAAAGACTTTATTAAGCACATTTTAACCAGAAGCAGGCTGTTCGTTTTATATGTAAATTCCAGAAGCGAGGGCCATTCTGCCTGTTTTATATCGATCCTTTAGAACCTGAATTGGCTTGGAATAATCTATTTACCAGCAACTCGGTGTGGATGTCATTTTCCCTTTTCACTCTGTCTCTCATTCCCTTTCTTTCTGACACAGAGACACACACAAAGAGGAGCTGGGAAACCAGCTTTCTGAATATGGTCCAAACTCGACCATTTGCGGTCGGAATGGCGAACTCCCTGTTTAATACAGCGCAAACGTGTGACCATCCCAGAGTCGTTTATATTTCTGTTTAAGCGAGTCCAATCAAACCAGCGGGGGTTGTACGAAAGAGCCTGTAAAAAATGACCATTAGGCAGACAGCATGTTATTTATTTAACCCCTTAAATTATAAGGACCTGGTGGCTGGTCTCATTAATGCGTAAGCTGCATTAGTTTTATAGTACTTACTGAATAATCCATAATTCAGAGTTACTGAATAATAAGTTTTAAGCTTAATAAATGAATAGAGTCTCAGGGGTTAATAATGAATGAATGTTGTAGTCTCTGTGGGTCTGGTCTCAGGCCTGGGCCAGAGCGCTTGAGCAGCGGGGGAGCCGTCCGCTTTCCAAAACGCGACGCTTTACCCTTGTTTACCAGCCAAGAAGGAACGCAAGCATTTTCTTCTAGCTCAAAGGCTCGGCTGCTCTCACTGACCTTATCTCTCTTTTTGTTTCACGTCATGTCTGAGGGACAAAAACGCACTTGGCCCAAAGTCCGACGCTCGTACCCTAGGAAGAGCATGCAATGGCAGCTGCCTTATTTATTGCCTTGTAACTATGCAAGGTGGAGGAATGCAGGAGATACGAGCGTTACAGAAAGCAGGCGAACTCACACCATGCAAGGATGCTTACACTTTTTTTAAGCTCTCCCGCTTGCCTCCCTGTAGGCTTGCAACACCTCTCTCAGTTATCTTTAACACCTCAGAAGAGATGGCGAAATTATTCTGAGATCATTCAAATCGCTGTGAAGCATGAATTTCATGCATGACAGGACTCTAAAAGTGTCATTTCCGCCATCACTGTCTCTTTCTCTCCGCAGAAGAAAAAAAAAAACACAACACCAGCAGTGGTACTCCTCTTACTGAGCAAACTCTTTTGGACTCTCTCTTCCCCCACTCCCTCTCTCTCTCTCTTCCTTTCTCTGCTTTTCACATGTCTAGCCCACAGACTGTGGATTTGGCATCACTGACCATCACCCTGTCCGTTCCCTGAACTGGCTGAGACTCGACTGGGGATGCGAGTGGACACATGTTTCCAGCATGACTGTGTGAGAGTAAGAGCCATACGAGAAAGCTCAGTCCAAATATGACTAACGCTGGACACACCATCCATCACTGAGACGCACATAACAAACAAACACAAAAACTCTTCCCATAATGCTCCGGGCCATGCTGAACCAGGGACGCCGCCTGATCTGAGTGGCCTGAGGTCTTGGCCCACAACCCTGTACATTTTAATGCAACTTGTCACGCAATAACAGCAAGAAGTGAAACCTGATGTCTTTTCATACCAATTAAACAAACATCAGATACAACTTTTTTTATGTTAGAACAATTAAATAAATGAGTAACAATTTACTGAAGGGTAGTATTTCTTAAACGACCTGACACCTACATAATCTTTTTATGAGTACAGATATAAACATACATAGACCGTTAAAAATTATTCCAGAAAGCAAAATAATTCATCAAACTTTGAAAAAGCAGCATATTACATTCATAGTGGTACACTGTGAAACGAGTATGTGTATAAGAGGCCTGTAATGTAAAGGATTAACTGAAAAGACGAGAAACTCAAGCCTGTCTTTATGTGCGATGCATCTCTTTTGCCGCAAATAGAGTCATCGCCCTCTGTGAGCTGCTGGAGCGATGATTGGTCGGACAGGTTAAAAGGCCTCCGATTAAAGGCCCGGGGCAGCAGGAGATAAGCCGAGAGGTGGCATATTGTGAGACAGGAAAAGTGCGGCACAACGGAGCGGCTAACGGACACCCGCCGCTGAAAGGAGCTCCGCATGGGGCGTGAAATCTCTTTTCTGCCCTGTGCCAAAGAGACGCATTATGGCCAAATATCCACACAATGCAGGAGACAATTGGAAAATCTAGCTGCGTGACGACGGGTGAAGGTGGAGGAGAAGTATGTATAGGTGCTACGCAGAGGCTGTGCAAAATTCCCCATATGGGTTTAAGCTCAGCAATTCTGAGACACAGATAGTCAATGTAAATAATGCAGAGGTTGGGAAAAAGAGGGACATGTCACACTGGCAAAATAAATAAATAAATAGTACAATTTACTAATGCACATAAATTATGAGTGTGAAAAATGTTCTACTACACTGTTGTTCATTTCAGCTAACACCTGAAATTTAACAATCATCTCCTCTTTTGTCTATTGCTTTAATTATAAAAAAAGAAAACACACACACACACACACACACACACACACACACATATATATATATATATATATATATATAAATTAAAATCTTAATTTGACAGTTTGTGTCTTTTTATCTAGGATTAGCTAATTATACTACCATCTACAATTATACAGCTTAAATATCATTTAAATTTCAAAGGTAATTAGTCATTTCTGTCAGAGTTACTGAACATGAAGCAAACTAAACAGCCTGTTGATGTGTGTATATATAATCACAAGCCACACTAAAGGGTTGCAGTGTGTGTGTGTTGATGGGGTGGTAAAGCTTAATGTTTGTGTGCGTGTGTGTGTGTGTGTGTGTGTGTGTGTGTGTGTGTGTGTGTGTGGCTGGGCTCGGGTGCAGACAGCCCGTTCTCCTCAAACAGGCTGGGAGAAGGCCAGCTGTCACTGTACCACCACTACCACAGTACATGCTCAAATTAACACACACAAAAAGACAACCTGCACAGAGGATACACAGTTATGCAGCACCATTTCATACAACAATATGTGCACACTCAAAAATGTATCCAAACGAATCCATTTTTAAATGAACTGATTAATTAAAATTGAAAATGATACAAATTGAAAACAAGTCATTTTTTTAGACTTCAAATCCTCGTATGCATGTGAATGTGTAATAAATAAATCACTCACTAAAATACTCATATAATCACATCCATTTTAAAATCCCCACTTCTTTCAAATGCAGCTCCCTCTCAAATTTATTTCTGCACATATTTTGTATTTATCAAGTAAATCTACCCTGTATATATATTTGCCATTGATACTAGGTGTGACCGTGTTATGGGTGGGCAATGAGGCAAAAATATATCACTGCGATACGATAAAGGTATTTCCATGAAACATGGAATGCATCACAATATTTCATTTTTCTGCGGCTTAGTAAGTTGAAAGCAGCAGCGTTGGCATATTTAAATATGAATCTTCATTCAACATTTCACATGGTAAATCCAGTTAAACAATGCTTATTATGCTCTTTGCAACGATACATACTGTTGCTCAGTTTTCTTTAAGTAAGATATGTTAGAAAAGAACGACATGACAAAATTTTTCAGAATAACAAAACACATTGTCATACTGCCCACCATGAATATTCTTTTGCTGCTAAAAGCAACTGTGTGCCTATATGCATATAATTTGCCATTAAGTGCCTGAGCATGAGTATATCTCTGTACATGTGTGTGCGTGAACACAGCTGACCTGGCAAGTGGACGAAGTAGGCCAGGTACAGGTCCAGCTCCTTGACGGACACCCCAATGTGGTGAGGCTGCACACAGAGACCGTGGTTGGTGCACTGTGGCGACTTGACAAGCCGCTCACCGTCCGTGCTCTCCAGCGGGCTGCCCTTGAACAGGATGACCATCACCAGGTCCAGCCGCCACACCTTGTCGGCCTGCCGCAGGCAGTCGATGCGCCGGATCTTGCCCTTCTGGTCTGGGTTGGACAGCACGCAGCACGGTGGCTTCTTGCCCGTGATGGTGAGCACAAAGTCCTCGCGGAACTCAGGCCGGATGTCCTTGCGCAGCTTGGCCAGCAGGCGCGACGCCCACTTCTGTTTGATCTCAGGCTTCTCGCCCAGCAGCTCATCTTTGACGGCGCGCTCCTCATCCTTGGACATGCGCTTCTCGTGCTTCTTGAAGTATTTGCGCTTGCGGGCCTGCAGGTTGAACCAGGTGTAGGAGAAGGCGCGCACGTGCGGCAGCAGCGCCTCAATGAAGGGATGAAACTCATCCTGGAAAACGGAAGGAAGAAAGGAGGGAGGGAGCGCAGTGAGTTTTCCAACTAAAAACAATACAACACAGAACGACAGAGCACAAACAGTATTACAGTGAAAGGGGGTCTATTCTGAAAGTGGAAGAGCAAACACGATATAACTGTAACACAACTACACTACCAATAGGAGAGCCTGGAAACAAACAGATGCACTAATCAGACTGAATATGTCAATAATAAAAAGATTTAAACATTATAACTCCAATGAAAAACACATGCAGCAACGTTATCACTCAATTAATTTTAAAAAACTGTTCCAAACATGTAATACAGTCAGAGCCATTATTAAAAAAAGTTTAACCGGTTTACGAGTGAATAGCGTGTAATGGAATTCCATAATTCAGCGATTAAAATGCGAGCAGTTCCTCTCTAGTCAGGTCAGGCCAAGACAAGCTTGGCGATCCCCGGCAGCAACAGAAGCCCCATTCAGCTCTCCAATAATACCTTCAGCACACAGCGCTCAGTGACAAAGCCTAAACCGCGCCACGGCGCCCCTGTGCCAGGGCTGCCGTGCCCCAGCCCCTCGCCGCCAAGCCTGGCCACCACCAGACCGCGGTCGAACCGAGCCGCTTCAACACCTGCCATCGCGAGCGCTCTCCGGATGACCAGCAGGCAACAGAAGTCCAGGCATGTTCAGCTCGCTATGCCCAAGATAAGGCAGGCAAGCACCATCAAACTCACACTGCAGCAAAAAGAGGTAGAAGGAGAAAGAGCCTGATAGTTACCATGTTGCACTCTCATCATAAATTTGGCACGCTGTTCAGAACGGGGAGGGAGGGAAAAAAAATTCCGCCCGCACCAGTCCTTTTGCTGCTCCCTGCAGAAGCAACTGCTGGTTTGGCAAGACCAAAGAAATTTGGCGCAAAGTGAATGAACTTAATTAAAAAAAAAAGAAGAAAAAAAAAGTAGTAGACAGAAGAAGCTCCAAAGACAGAAGAAAAATTTTTATAAGGTTTAAAAAATTTTAAAACAATTTGTTTTTTTCTTTTTCAAAATATCCAGTCAAAAAAAGTCAAAACAGTAATCTAAGTCATTGCTGCTGAAAAAAAAAGTCAGAAAGGGTTATATGAAATTTGAAATGACAAAAAAAAAAATACAGATAAAAATTGCAGGTAGTATGATACAAGCAAAAAAAAAACAAAAAAAAAAACAGTGTAACAACTGGAAAAGTCACACTGCAAAATAAACACTGCTTTTGCGCTTTCCAAAAATTACAAAAAAAGAGAAGAAAAAAGAAAACGAAGCCAGAGAAAAAAATCCTTGGCAAAGCGTAATTGGTAGTGGTGTTTGCTTAGATCTTTGAGTCCAGCAGAAGACTCAGAAAGAGAGAGCCACACACACGTATACGCGCACACACACACTCTCTCCCTCGCACATACATACACACTCCTGCAAAGAAGGGGGGAGCTGGCGAGAGCGAAGCACAGAATATGGGGAGGGAAAAAAAATAGAGAGAGGCGAATCAATGTTGGACGAGCTCGTACGACCGCTGGCAAACCCAAGTGCTGCTTCTTTTTTTCCTCTCTCTCTCTCTCTCTCTCTCTCTCTCTGGCTTGCTCGATCGCTCCCTTGCTCTCTCTCTCTCTCGCTCGTCCTCTCTGCGTTCTTTCCCTAACCATTGCCTGAGTCTTTGCCAACACGAGTAGGGCCCACCTATTTGGCAACAAGATGTCTGTAGCCCAGCCAATGCGTTAGCTTCAAGAGCTGAAAGGGAGGGAAAAAGAGAAGGGGGTGGGGGAAGGGGTGGCTGAGAGAGAGAGAGAGAGAGAGAGAGAGAGAGAGAGAGAGAGAGATTGAGGGAGGGAAGAAGAGAGGAAGGGAGAAAGGGAGGGAGGGCAAGCCACAGTACGCAGTCCAGTCCGACGGCAAACAATTTGCCAATCTGACAAGTTCCTATCTGCCACTGAGGCAAAGTTCAGCGGACATGCTGCCCTCCTCAAACACCAAACCCCATCGCAGTCATTGCGCCTTGCTCTCCAGTTGCTAAAGTAGCGTCCACCGCCCCCTCCTTCCCCTCTCTTTCTGTCTCCCTCACTCTGGCTGTGTCCCAAATGGCTCCCTATTGGACATACAGTGCACTATTTGGGTGAAGAAGCCATAGTTCTGTGTTCTATGTAGTGCACTACATAGAACACAGGGAACCATTTGAGATCCAGTTTCTCTCTTTCTTTCTCTCCCAGCTTGCGTAATGCCACCTTGGCACAGGGCGATGGGAGAACGCACAGAGCTCCCAAAAAGTCCCAGCAGACCCCACAGCCGGCAGCTGCTCCCGGATTTAGCGCCCCGAAACAAAGCCGTGGGAGAGCGGGGCGCCCCCTCTGTTCCCCCCTAGAATGCCGGCGCGCTCCTCTACGATTCACAAACAAACATATGCCGTGCTCATCCATTGCAGTGTCCAACACCGCAAGCTTTCTTGGAGGGGTGCAGAGCCCACCTCCTCAGTCACCTACAGGCCTAGCAGTCACATTAAGGCTGAGCAGGTTGTGCCGCTTTCACCTCATTCAATAACATTAGCGCTGTTTTCAGGAATGCCATGTAAGTGAGCCGTAACAGAATTTGTATTGATTTGTGCTTTTGTTTACGCTTGGCAAAAAGGACTGAGTTCTTTCTCCACGTCTGGGTTATCTGATCTATCAGAAAGCTGCTTAGCTGTGGAAGGGAGCAGATGGGGGGGAGAAAAGAAGCAGAAAGAACAATCAATACATACGTTTTCAATACATCTGAAACAATAATGCAAGCTCCATTCAAACTGAAATCTAATCTATAAGCTTTACAATGCTTCTCATATGGTTGCCAACATCTTAATAAGTAAACTGAAGGGCTACTAGAGATAAAAGAGTCATTTAATATTACTTGTTGACATGATGCATATATAGGCTACATGTAGCCTTTAATACTGCTTTGTACTAACGTGAAGCTTTTGACATTAAAAAGTCAACAATAATCTATTTCTGAGGCATCATACAGCAAGGACTGTTGTCTACCGAACCAAGATGATCAAATCTGGCCAGACATCTTTTGTTGCCACTGAACCATTTAAATCTCATATTCATTGCAGGTGTAAAATGTCTCTAGATGTTCCCCATTGTGGCTCCACAACAGACTCAATATAAAGACTTTGCTTTTAGTTGATAAACACTGCCTCTAGCACACAAACCTAAATCACAGCGGTCCAATTCAGACATGGCAGATGAACTACTCAGTCAAAACGTCCAACAGATGACGCGAACCATATGCTTCCCTTCCCTGAATTCACAGACCAGGCTGCTACCGAGCGACTCCAACAAAAGGACATAGCTCTTCAAAATAAGCATGGAACCAGACGTGAGCAGAGATTGCGCATAGATGTGATCAAGAATGGAAGAAATAAAGTGGAGTAATGCTTGAAAGACTGGTCCTCTATGACTGGACTATGAGACGGAGCTGTTACGGTAAGTGCTACCGGATGTTTAGTGACCGCCGGGTACTGGCTCGGCCACTGGCTCGGCCACAGATCCACATGTAATCCCGACCTGCTCTTCAAATACCAGGCCGTCATACACATGCAAATTCCCCTTCAATCAAATGGGCCGTATGCAGTGACCACTGAAGGGCGTCTCCATAATAGCGGCTATACAAATCCACCTGTCACAACGCAAATATGCCCCCCCTTATTTACCTTAAACCTCTTCATTACTGATCTCTTTCAAATGGGATTCAATGTGTCAAAACCAGCACCTGCTTAAGGTCTTTTGTAAGATGCTAATTGAAGCCCAACCTGAGGCGAGGAGCATTTGTTTATGAATGCACTTGTTTCGGATACAGGCAGTGCCCATATGTAAACCAAACAGTCTGCTTTTTTCTGCACGAAACATGGTCTTTAATGGCTTCCTCCAGTGGTGCCCGAGCTCCTGGTAGAGCATTCAAGCTGAGTAGAATGTCTACTTGAAAGATTTCGCCATGGTTTCAGCAGCAGTAGCTTCTTATGGAACAATATACACAGAACTGGCTAATTTTCAGGTTGCAAATGAGTGTTTCTATATTTCATTCAGGTCTAAAGCAATCTTCAGTCTCAATATTAGCTTATTTCTTGCTTCCAATACGGTAAAACAGAGTCATTAGTACCTGATCTGTGGGCCCATGGAAGACAAAACACCTATCAAGCCAGCTTTAATTATATCTAATCTCGTTTTATTTACTTAGATGTTTTATTTATTATGCAGTAAGGTTTACAAATCACATGACTTTTACCTGTGAATAATTACGTGGGGTTTTTATACGCTTTGTGTTATTTTCACATGTGGAACGTTCTTATTTTTGATTTATGATTTTCTCACACCACAGTTGATTCTTCTATACTGTTCAAATATGTAACCTGAGGGTGTGACACTCAAATGTGATCAAACAGTATTCATATTGTGTCACATGACCACATATTATTCATTTCATGCCACGTATGTTTATATGCTATCAGAGAAGTACCAAACCACAAGTATTGGGAAGAATTATTCAAAACGCAGAAACGAGGTATCTGTTACTTTATCCGAGTTACATGCAGCTACACCAAGAAACATCACCAGTGCTTGTTCATTAATTATTTTAAAATCAGCACACAGAGTGTTAAGAGGTACCCTAAAGAAGAAGTCAAACAAACAGCTTCTTTACAGACACTGAGGCTCCTGCTAAAGCCGGAATAGCCTGATAAACCGATATGATGAGCTATGTATTAATCTCAGCATTACTAAACTCATCAGTCTCTTCAGGGGTGATGGTTCATAAGTGATAAGCCTTGCTTTGGTCTTGTACTGGACTTGTGCAGGTGTTCCATGGCAAGTTACATACATGTCGTTAACTGAGAATCACTACTGCTGTTAATTGTATAGCCAAATTTATAAGATATGATTATGATATGGTGAAATTTTAGTGGTGGACAGTAACTGAGTAACTGAGTAAATGTAATTAGTTTCTGTACTTTAGTATTTTTTGGTGTATCTGTACTGAAGTTTCTCCGTTACTGGGCGACTTTTTCCTTTCACTCCACTACATTTCAGAGTCTAATATCCGACTTTTTCCTCCTACATTTTGAGAAATCTGTCGTTCCTTTTGGTTTCTGTGTGTATAAAAACGTAACATGTCAAAACGAAAGAAGCGCAAAGCCAGAGCACCAATCAGGGCCCAGCGGTCACTTTGTTTAGAGCTGGTTTTGACCTGTTGGTCATACCGACCCAGTGCAGCACGCGGTTCAACGTCAGCGCAGCAGCGTAAAACTTTGGGAGAGTCTGTTCAACATAAATGATGAACTAACCTAACTTTGTGTAAATAGAGCTCAATATAGAAATATGTCCACATATGCAGTCGAGACTGACGCGGCTTTTTTCTGAATTTCTACAAACACCATTTCATTTTATAGTAAATGAGTTTGGACTGGTTTATGTTTATGAACAGACGCCTACAGATCAACATAGTAAAGGAGCTCATCTGTGATCCTGAGTTTAAAGCCAGTTTTTATTCAACTTAAACTTGGAACTAAGTTGAATGAATTACTCTTTTGGTACTTTTACTTTATACTTGAGTACATTTGAAGGCAAATACTTTAGTACTTTTACTCAAGAGAAGGTAACTTCTACTTTTACTGGAGTAATATTTTACCTCGGGGTCTCTACTTTAACTCAAGTGCATGGTTTGTGCACTTCGTCCATCACTGGAAGTTTTGAAGGAGATGAAAAGGGTAAATTAAATAAAAATGACACAAGCAGAGTTTTTCCTATGTGCCCATTGTAAATGGAGTCAGGCTGTGTTTTCAGCCATCAAGCATTTTGCCCAACCCTGCATGCTGCTCACATTAAGATAAGATAAGATAGGATAAGCCTTTATTAGTACCACAGTGGGGAAATTCACAAGGACATCACTTCTGGTGACTTTTTAACTCCACATTTAATCATATGAGAAACACACGGGAGTCTCTTTCATCTGGCAGTGTGGTGGTAGAGCAGCACACGACCCAACACAAAACGGTAGAAAAACACACTTCAATCATCTGAAACGCTCTCGGAGCAGCGCCGCTGGAACGCCTGCTCTCTCCTATTGATCTCTACGAGCCGCAGTCCGTCCGCGACTCTCCGCCCTTCAGGCTGCTGAAGTCTGAAAGACCCACGGGAAGGACAGCAGAAGCGAAGCCGAGGAGGTCGCTCGTGTTTCGAGGCTCCGCGCTGGCGTTTCTGAGGGAGATTTAACAGCGTCCCTGGCGAAGCTTCACTAACAGACTCCAACCTGCTGCGGTGACACGGAATATGAAGACCAGAAATATTTTAACAGAATTACTACGAACAAAATCCTAAAAGGAAACATTTTTAGCGCCTGTTTAAACGCTGGTTTCTTCTGTCCACCACGACCTGGACGTGGATTTCGTTCAGACTAGCAGGCCTTCACACGGACCAGTTTAATTAATCAGGCCTAAAAAGACCACACCGTGAAAAACGAGAGAAATTCGTGTGAATGCACTACAACAATAAAAGATCAGCTTTTTTTTATTTGTTGGCTCTTTTTTTAGGTTTGAAGTGTCTTCTTTTAAACAGCAAAAACACTCATTTTCGATTTAAAGTGGACGTACATTATAATAAATATTTGAAGCTATAAAAACAAACGTGTTTCTAATTTGCATTTGGGCGTTTGTCATTTTAAACGAAGCCCCTCCGGGCCGCTAAGGCTCCTGCACTGGCGCGCTCAAGCGGAACGTTTATGAAGGGCTCGCGCCAATTAAGATCCATATAATAACTGAATAAAATGTTAAATTGTTTTTATATCCGCCAAACAGCGCGGAGACGGTGAGCGAACAGCCGCAGATTTACTCTGTCAGTCTGACTTCACTTCTCCGCCAGCACGACTAGAGCAGCCAGCCCTCCTCCTCCTCCTCTGCCCTCAGTGTGAATGCATGAAGGACAGCAGAAGAGAAGAGGAGAGGAGAGAACAGAAGAGAAGAGAACAGAAGAGAAGATAAGAGAAGCAAAGAGAAGAGAAAAGAAGAGAAGAAAAGAGAAAAGAAGAGAAGCAAAGAGAAAAGAAAAGAAGAAAAGAGAAGAGAAAAGAAGCGGAGAGAAGAGAAGCAAAGAGAAGAGAAGAGAAAAGAAGAGAAGTGAAGAGAAGAAAAGAGAAAAGAAGAGAACAGAAGAGAAGCAAAGAGAAGAGAAAAGAAGAGAAGTGAAGAGAAGAAAAGAGAAGCAAAGAGAAAAGAAAAGAAGAGAAAAGAAGCGGAGAGAAGAGAAGTGAAGAGAAGAGAAAAGAAGTGAAGAGAAGAAAAGAGAAAAGAAGTGAAGAGAAAAGAGATATGAAGAGAAGAAAAGAGAAAATAATAGAAGAGAAAAGAAGAGAAGCAAAGAGAAGAAAGGTGAAGAGAAGAAATGAGAAGCAAAGAGAAGAGAAGCAAAGAGAAGAGAAGAGAAAAGAAGAAAAGTGAAGAGAAGAAAAGAGAAAAGAGAAGCAAAAAGAAGAGAAGGGAAGAGAAGCGAAGAGAAAAGAAGAGAAGTGAAGAGAAGAAAAGAGAAAAGAGAAGCAAAAAGAAGAGAAGGGAAGAGAAGCGAAGAGAAAAGAAGAGAAGTGAAGAGAAGCGAAGAGAAAAGAACAGAAGAGAAGCGAAGAGAAGAAAAGAGAAGCAATGAGAAGAGAGGGGAAGAGAAGAGAAAAGAAGAGAAGCGAAGAGAAGCAAAGAGAAGAGAAGAGAAGTGAAGAGAAGAGAGAAGCAAAAAGAAGAGAAGAGAAGAGAGGAGAAGAGAAGCGAAGAGAAAAGAAGAGAAGAGAAAAAAAGAGAAGAGAAGCCAAGCGAAGCGAAGAGACACCGTGTGGCAGCTTGGCGCTGGACCCCCTGACCGACCATTTGGGTTTAGTTTGTCACCGTCCGGAAAATCCGCCTCCAATTAATGACAACAAAAATCCACCCAAACACCTACAAAATAAATGCAGCTTGGTGGCGATTTGGCCGGGAAAAATAAAAAATAAAAAAACGCCATCAACTCCCAAGTATGAACTGTTTTGAATAATGTATAGGCTACGATGTGAGTAATTTCACAGCCTGCACTATAAAAAAATCTCTCGTGTGGCCAAACTCATTAGCTAATATATTTTCCTGGCATAAAACGATCCAAATCCATATGCACGGAGAGAAAGCAGCGTTTTTCTGTTGAAATGGAAAGGATGTGGCCTGCGTTCATCTCTGATTAGCTCGCAGGAGACAACAGCGCTTCATTCCGCCTATTTACACAGCTCGGCCTGGACGCCACGAGTAGCAGCACAGACTACAAACACAACCGTGTGAAAAAGGTTCCTCGGTAGTAACACCGTCAGCCGCCTTTTCTAATATTACATCCCATTTTTAAAAAGTCTAACGAATTTATACTCATTACGCGTAATTAAACAGCCTTTGGCTTGTCGGCTGCAACTGTGAGGGTTAAATATTTTTTCCTAAAAATAAAAAAAAAAATTAGCGGAAAAAAAACGGATCAATTTACACTTAATGACAAAACCGGGCAAAACAAGAAAAAAAAAAAAAAGAGAGAGAGAGAGAGAGAGAGAGAGAGAGAGAGAGAGAGAGAGAGAGAATAAGCAAGTAAGGAGAGAGAGAGAGAGAGAGAGAGAGAGAGAGCATAAGCAAGTAAGGAGAGAGAGAGAGAGAGAGAGAGAGCATAAGCAAGTGAGGAGAGAGAGAGAGAGCGAGCATAAGCAAGTGAGGAGAAAGAGAGAGAGAGAGAGAGAGAGAGAGAGAGAGAGCATAAGCAAGTGAGGAGAAAGCGAGAGAGAGATAGATATAGAGAGAGAGAGAGCATAAGCAAGTGAGGAGAGAGAGAGAGAGAGAGAGAGAGAGAGAGAGAGAGAGAGAGAGAGAGAGAGAGAGAGAGAGAGAGAGAGAGAGAGATTTCTTTGGGTCACTGTGACTCTAAACTGTCCTCACCTGCCTCACAGCCGTGAGCCGAAGGGAAGCCGAGCACATTACTGAGCACAGAACAGACGCCCGGCCTCCCGCACGCAGTGCCGCCAAGTCCGTAGCTAAAGCAGACCTACAGTAGCCGAGCAGCACGAGTGGTTCCGTTTAAAATAAAATAAAATAATAATAATGACAATAATAACGCTCTTGTGGCGAAGAGAGTGAAGCCGTTTCACTGAAGTTTAGAGGCCGTTGAGCTGTAATTCAGTCTAGAAGCTGCTTTCTTTTACTGAAGTCTGAGACGAGGCGCTCTGTTGTGTCGCTTTGTCTCCATTCTGGGCTCGTAGGCCTGAACACAGCTCGGCTCACTTTGCCAAGAAGCAAATTAACTCTTTCAGAGAAAAGGAGGTCAGAGACAGGCGCGGACACGTAAAAGGTCACGCTGTGCGGCTGTGGAGCGAACTACACGCGTGTAAAGACAGGAGACGAACAGCTGATACAACTAAAACTCCGTAAAAATGCTCAGTTTTTAGCATAAACTGCTATGTGATGGTGTATAATGGGGCAACGTCTCAGCATTGTGGCCCACTTCATTAGGTTTTCTCATCAGGTAGCTTCCTTAAAGTCATAGCAGGAAAACAAAGAGCTTCAAATTAAACTACACTTTAGGCTTTTCAGGAGATGCTTTACATTATTTAGAACCGTGTACTAATACAGACAAGCTGAATAAAACGGGTTAGCCAGCTTGCATTTGTCCACTGCTACTCTACTGGGTCACCAGCCACACATATGAAAGAAACACTGTAAGAAATATTCCTTTAATAGCCCTTGAGTAAAACTGTGTCCTATGAGTCAAAACGCACCCACAGAAATTTTATTTGTCCAAATAAATAAACAGAAATTCATCATGGAAAGAACTACCTTTGTGAGCCTCTGTATACTCACCACCAGTTTCCTTAAAGTTTGGCTGCCTGCATTTCAGTCATTTGGCAGAAGTTGTGCTATTTAAATGTGCTATTGAAATTCAAACGAGATAAATTAAGCTTTTTCCTGACGCACAAACAGGCCAGGTTGGCGTGTTAGGATCCAGTTCATCCTGCGCAGCGCACACACATACACACTTTCAGCGCTGATTTTAGTTTCAGAAACCGGCCAGTGCTGCTTGTTTAATGTCGCAGGCTCCTCAGCTGGAAACCCACAGGTCGAGGTCGGGAGCACTGCCACTGACCGGTCCATCTTCTGTGCCTTTGTCACTCAAACACAACGAAACGGATGTGCCTGAGGAAAACCCCTGCTGTGCGGTGATGGTGAGGAGAGGATGCTCTTCAGGGATACAATATTGAGAGGAGATGAGCATAATCACAGAAAGGCGATTTATCACAAGGAGCTCCATCACATGAGACCACGGCAGCATTAAATTACAACAGCAGAATATCTGGTCCCAGGCTGCATCTCTTCAAACTCTCAATGAAAGAAAAAAATCCTCATGCGAAATGTTTTCCACATTTCCATGTGGAAGTGTTTTCTTTTCGCAACGACTGTGTGTCTAAGGCCTATAAAACCAGAATTCATTAACTTACTGCATTTGAAATGAATGCAGAATAGTCCAATGTCTATTTGGTCAAAATGGTGAGCTAATGACAAAGTATCGTGCAATTAATTCGGGTTTTCAGAATGGTATCCTTCCTCATATCGTAGGCTAATTGGACACAGCCTAGCGTTCCACCCAAACCCGAGAGACTTGTGGGTTTGTTCATGGAAAAGCTGCCGAAGCAAAGCTTAAATCTGTCCTGCTGGACGGCCTACGGACTTGCTGCAAAAAAAAAAAAAGAAAAGAAAAGAAAAGAAGAAAGTTGGCAGCAGCAAAACTCACTGGCTTGTAAGACAAAAAAGTGTGCGTTCATATTTATAAAGCACATCATTAAAAATGACAACACAGAAGCTGTGCTGCGTCCAAATTTATAAGCGTAGATGTAGTCAGATTGGGCCGGAACCAAAAAGGAAGGCGCCTATATTTATAAAGGCGAAATGACTGAGTCTCCCTCTGCCACGACACACGGTCGAAGAGTGTGATTCTCTCTCTGTAAGGATGTCTGGATCATTTGAGCTGCGTGAGGCCTTAATTAGAGAGATTTGGGTTGGGGGCAGCCCGCTGTGCGTCCCTGACCCTGCCAGGGGGTGACCATGACCCGACACCCTACAGGGAGGAGAAGACTGGGCCGAGCCGACTAACTTCACCCTTTGACACCACCATTGCACCCCAGCCAGGGAGAGAGACAGAGATACAGAGATACGGAGATACGGAGAGTGAGAGAGAGAGAGAGAGAGACAGAGAGAGAGAGAGAGAGAGAGAGAGAGAGAGAGAGAGAGACAGACAGAGAGAGAGAGAGAGAGAGAGAGAGAGAGAGAGATGGCTTAAGTGTGGAAAAAAAAGGAAATCATTCTTCTCATAGAAACCTCTTTTTTTTAAGCAAAAAAAGCAAACATTCCATGTTTTCATAAAGGAGAGTTGCACCAATTTTTCAAAATGTATGCATATTTAAAGAATTAAAATGATTAATTACAGAGAAACTTACTAGCTAAGGTTTCTTTACAGTGGTGGTGATAGGGACTAGGGATCAAGACACACACGACACAATTATAGCCATTTCATTTACTGACCAAACTAACCACTGGACCTACATGTGTCTGAGTTTATATATGTAATGTTGATAATGGTCTAATAGTGATCATTCTGAAAAAATAAGAAGGAATTAAACACTTCAGGTGTCTGGTTCCTATCAGCACCACTGTGAACACTTCTGATTTATTTCTCTTGAACAGAGAATTTCAAATATATCAACGCCGACTTATTTGGTTGACATATTAACCATTTAATTACACAGATTTTTGGGGTGGAATTCCCCTTGAATGTGTGTTAACAGGTTTAAAGCTAACTTCTTATGCTTTTTTTGTTCATCAACATCGTAAGGCAGGGCTGCCCACGGTGTGATCCACAGATGTTTGACTTGGCTCGCCTGAAAACTCCAATCTAATCTCTTCACCCAGTGAGAGAGCAATTTTTACGCTACATATAATTTAATATATATATAGTTCTCATTTTCCTTAAATTTAAAATATTTTTTTCTCAAATATTTAAGTATATCTAGCATATTTAGCATACAGTGTTAAAAATGTTTAAAAATATTAGGGATACATGGATTATACATTTCTACGGCCAATTTAAAGGGTTAAGGGATTTTTTTATTAGCCTTTTTAACCTGTGGTTCACACTGTGTGGAGTATACAAACACAATATTTTAAAACCTCAGTCAAATGAAGTTCTCAGTTGAAAGTAAGAGGGAACTGGCTATTTAGCACAATAAAAAAAGTTTTGCCAATTCCGAGGCTGATCGCATGCTTGCCACAAAAACACACTAATTCCGATCTGGGCAGATTCCGATCATGCACCACTAAAAACAAATTTTGAAAAATTCTATTTGAAACCTACCCACCTCTTTATTTGTGTATCGTTTTGTTTTTTTTTGGCCACAAACATTGCATTGTGGCCCCCCAAGACTGCTTGGGTGCCCCTGTCCTGAGACTTAGAGAATTATCCAGTCGCTGCTTGGAAAACAATACAAAATGTGTGAGTTATGCAGTTACAGGAGAGAAGAATGGAAGTCTGGACAGATCTGTCAAGGTTCACGATTTAACAATGTTTCTCTCCTTCTCCTATAAAGTTACTGTTCTGAGATTACGAGTTTTGTTTCACGTCAAAAACAGAAAAAAGGACGGGCCTGCAGCGAGAGTGTGAGACGGTGTAAAAGTGAGAAGTGGTGAGGCAGCAGACAGAGAGCAGGGTGTGAGTAGGAGAGTCGTGTGCTCATGGTGGCGTGGGGATGCCAGCCCAGACACGCCGGCGTGCCAGCACTGAAAACACTCTGCTACACACAGACAGCAGACCCAAAACCGAGCCGGTCATCTCCTCTGCTTCTGAGAGTTTGTCAGACTGGAACATGCCTCTGTCAATGCACGCATACACACACACAGCCCCTTTCACACCCTGAGACAGAGATTGTCTGTGATTATGATTATACAGAGGTGTGAGGCAGGGAGCAGGTGTGTGTGCGAGTGTGTGTTGGCACAGGTAATACGCAGCAGGCATGTCTGCACCTCCTCTAACGTTCTGCTGCACGTCTGTTTTTGCTCTCTCCACGGACAGAGAGTCAGGCACTCAGGTGAGTCAGAAACGATAAAAGAAAAGGGCTAAGACTGACACGATACTGCAGCAGAGTGAGGTCTCTCTCTCTCTCTCACACACACACACACACACACACAGAAAGTAATGCACTAAACTGACTTGAAAGAGTACTGTGCAAAAGTCCAAAAAAAAACCACTTTTCTTTTCATTAATTTCCAGCCAAAACAACTATTAAGTGGAATTTATTGATTTGTCAGGTTTTCAGGAGATAAGTGAAAAGACAGAAGTTAGAGCTTCTAAAATGATTAAACAACCCTCCTAACAACCCTGCAAGCCCAGCTTGACCACCAAAACTGTCATCTTTTATCTTTAAGGAAAAAATCAAGGTCCACCTTTGATTAAGATCTGAAAAAGTCCAAAGGTGTTTCTGTCCACCCTTCCACTCTGAGAAGACAACTCAACATTATGAGTTTAAAAGTACTGGTAGCTGTCAAAAAGCTGCTACTGAGGAAAGGAAACAGGCAAAAAAGAAGAAAATATGCAAGTCAAATAAAGACGTTGCTGGTCTCAGAACAATGAATTGACCACCCCAGAGTCCAGACCTCAACATCACTGAATGTGTTCGGGATTATTTGGATTGTGAGAAGCATAAAAATGCAACAAACTTCTAAGACTGAACTGTGGAGATAATTCTTCTGAATTCTTCTGAATTTTTTGAAAAATTGCAAGGAAATTTCCTGAAAACAATGAAAGCTGTGAAGTTTTTTAGGCTTCTGTGTAGTTTCTGTTTTTTTTTTCTGACAGAGAAAAGTAAATTACTTGTGCTTAATGGCTGTTTTGACTACAAATTAAAGAAATAAATGATAGTCTCTGACTTTTGCACTCTACTGTAAACCGCAGCAAAAATAAGTCAAAAGTAAGTAAAGGAAAAGACAAACTGTGCTGTTGTAATATATTCCATTCACATGGATATGATTGTATGTTAGAATCAAATACACTCATTTTTTTTCAATGTACAAAGCAGTTTAAACATTCAAACACTTAATGTCCTACATCCTACCGTGATATCATATGAGTCGATCCACCCACACCAACGGCACAGTCTCACTTCCAGTATTATCAGTCCATCTATTACAGCACACTCTCTTCCTTTGTGAGCAAACAATCTGTCCAAGTATCAATTCAACTCCAAATACCTAAGTGAGAGTTCAGGGAAATCTGGGTATCAGATGAAAACTAAGTATTTCCCACATCCATCTATGTCCAAAGAAGGCTAAAAAACACTTTCCCTTTGGGGTCTGATTCTCTTCTCCCTCCGGTCCACACCTCTATACCCACTCTTTCCCTCTATCTCATTTCCCCCTCTTCTAATATGTAATATGGCAAATGATACTTCATGACACACTATCTATCACAAAATGTAGTTTTTCTGAGCAAACCAGTTGGAATGGACAAAACGCAGCATCAATATAGCACTTTTTTTTAAAAGTGACAAAATATAAAGTGAAAAACAAGTTATTTAAGAATATAGACAATCAAACAATTAGTAGAAATAGAGGTGGTGGGGCAGGCAGATATCATGCCTGTACAAAAAGCCACCTATATTAGTGTCTTCACTTTAGGACATCCTCTGACCACAGCGTCAGGTTTCGGATATCAGATAAAACGGCCCCAGATCTCGGGGAAAAAACACTGCTGTATCCCCGGTCTCGTACAATCAGACATCGGGCAAAATGCCCTCGGCCAAAAACGATAAGGCCTGAGACACAGAGGACAGTAAAGCTTGCGTGATAATTCAATTAGATTAATTACAATATAGTGACCAAATTAAAGATGCCAATGTACCATAAAAAAGACTTTTACTGAACTGAGATTTTATTATATTCTTCTATTTGACAAAGACTAAGCTTTAATTCTAATGTTATCACTGTGCCTGCTCCCACATCTGTTTCAGTGTTAGGAACTACTGTCACAAAACAACCAGGGAGAAAAGTGCTGTTCTTATTATCATATTTTTGTTGCTACGTCTAAACATTTTGTGGAATAAAAAATGTAAAGAAAAAAAAAAGCCCCAAAGACTGCAACAAATTCCCTGCACCATAACCCACAGTTACTATCACCACAGTTCAGTACAGGCCTATGATAACAAAAATTTATTTTACCCTCACCCTCTTCCACTCTCCTTTAGAGCAGCCTTGTAAAAGTCCCTTTGGTGATCAGTCTAATCACTACCCTCAACCCAGCTCCTTATTAAAGCCCACACCAGGAATAATAAAGTAAGACCAAGAAGTTCACCAGAAAGAAAGACACACACACACAGATCGTGCGCAAGCCAGTGATGCGGAAAGATCTTTGAAGCAGCGCTTGGCGTTGTTTGTAATTACCCCAGTTTACAAACCGGCGCGTTACTATGTGTGAAAAATCTGCAAGCAATTTGTGGCCATGGAGGGAGCAGAGGCTCAGCGCAGCATCGCGCCGTGTCCCGGCGGACCCCGAAAGGCGCTGGGGCTTTAGAGCCTTCAGGCACGTAACGGCACATTCCAACCCCACTGCCGGCACTGCATTAACGAACACCGCATTTACAAGCTTCCCTGGAGACATACTGACTCCAGAGACTCTCCACCAGCTGATCACACCTGAACTATGCTGCGCTGTACTTACTGCATTGCACACCTGGGTACTGCTTTAATACCAGACATCAGTGCCAATCGGTGCACTAAACAAACACTGGTACATATTTATCACGTGTCTTACAGCAAGAATGCTGATCCTAATCTGCTCACCTCTGTTAAAAAAATGTTTTTATTAAGTGAAAGTGCTACTAAGCCCTCGTACTCAGAACAGTCTGATAAATTTGGCCCACTGTTTCAAAAAATGTTTAAATGTTAGATGCAATTATACCACCTTGGTCCAGGGCTGAGCAGGCCCTGCAATGATCAACAACTGATAGCACTTCAATGTTATTCTGTACAACGTTACCATGATACCATGCATGCCTGCACTTTTTCCTTCTTATCTTATCTAACAGGATGTGCGTAAGGGCTGCGATGCAATGTAAACACTGCTATAGCTTGCAGACAAAATGGTTTATAAAACAAAACAAAAAATTCTTGGCTTGTTAAAACTGTGAGATGAGGAAAAATGCCATCCAGAAACCGGTGTTTGACTAAGTCTGGATCGGCTGTTATCAAAATGGTTGGAGATTTTTATTTCTAACCTTAGGATACGTCCAACTGTCTGCAATGAAAACTTTTGATGCCAACTAAACGTCCCTATCCATAATCCATCTACCTTACTGCTGGCTTACAATTTTGTGCCATCAACCCATGTGTGTACTAGGCAGAAGATTCCATTTTTTGCATGTGTGTGCCGGCGGATGGTTGTGCTGTGAAAGGCTCTAAACAAGCCTGTTTGTTCACTGAGGGTGAAACTCTTTGGTCCTGGGTCACACTAGCAGGCTAAAATATTCACCACAGCACTTCGGGCCACTACAGGGGCCGCAACAATGCCACTTATTCAGCAGAGAACGGCGGATAAAGAGCAAGAGATGCAAGAGCCAAAACAGAAAAAGAGATGTTTAGATAGATAAAAAGAGAAAAATAAAAGACTTACAGGAGAAAAAAAGATGAGCAGGGGATCTTTATGTAAATGTCCTGGCAATCCTTTTACTTAATTTCATTTGTTAAATATCTATTTTTTTCCCCAAATACAATCTGCTCGCAGTCTCTCTAACAGTCACTGGTAAATCTTTTGTACCATGATGAGTCGCAGATCACAGTTAAATCTGGACAAAAAGGAGAAAAAAAAACCTCCAGTTGTAGAATTTATTGGCTGTTTATTATTCCCCTTCTGGCCGAGTTGCTTTGATGTGCCGATAGCATTGTTATTGCAGCATTATCGGAAATCTCGAGCCTACTTAACTTGGGTCTGATTTCGACATACCACAAAGTTATCTGCATGGGCCGATGCGCGCGGCTGGCACTGCTCTGATTTTCATGTTCATTGAGATTCAAGCCGAGGCTTAGCATTGTCAGGCCTGTAGAGAACAGTGGTGAGGAGAGAAAACCTTTGAAAGCAATTAGCAGCACATATCAGCACCAACCTTTTTTATTCACACATGGACTTGCTACTTTGAGGTGCCTTGAAAAAAAGAACAAAAAAGTGCACTACTTTAACGCCCACAAAGAAGTCTTTGTTTTAAAATCTGGTTGCATATAATGACGAAAAAAGAAGCAGCCACACTGCTTGAGTCGGGGACAAACAAAGCGTTGCATCAAGCGTCTAGGGTCGGCTACTACCACACTGACCATCTCTGTTCTTTTCAGTCAGCAGAGCTCTGACATCAGCTATCTACGGCAGCCTTGCTACACACTGCTTTTGAATGGACAAAGGACGGGCCACACCATGTATAAACTGTTCCCAGACCTTCTAACCCTCACCATTTGTAGGCTGTACTTAACCCCTGCTCTTACCCCTAAACTTAACTAAACATATTTTTTCACTTCACAACATGGGTTACGTAGTGGAACATCTAAACTGCCCTTTGTGGTCATTGTACACTTCATTGTCCTGAAAAAGTCACAATGCTCGGGTGGGCGCGCGACTCGACCAGAGCTTTCTCATTGGTCAGTGAAGAGAAGCTTCTGGCAAACCGATTGGCCAGTGTCCAAAACGTGCCCATGACATCAAAGAAAGCAGCAGTGGATGAGCTCACATAGAGCTCCATCACACACCACAGTTTGGGTGTACGGTATCGCTCTGACCACTGAATATCCAAACAGAGGGAGAAGGCGATGATATGGTGGAGAGCAGGAGGGAGATGTGGGCAGCAAAAATAAACATAGCAGGGCCCTCTGCAAACTTGGTTTTCGGTGAAATTTAAGGTGGTTGTGTGGGGTGTTGTATTGGAGTGATGTAAAAATGCAGCACATTGCAAACAATAAATCGCAGTTCAACTGGCAATTGGGTTCAATTGTACTGGCTTTGGAAAAGTGATTAACCAATGGTTCCATCAATGCAACTGTATAAAAAAGGGAATTTAATTTGAGTTTATTTACAGAAAACAACAGTTCCCACTTGAGCAGACAGGTTTATCTATCAAACTGAGGAGGGCATGAACGATTCCCTGTTTTCAAAAAGAAGGCGTGAACCAGTTACCCCAATGAGTGCATTCACACCTGGTTGCGTAAATAGGACACGGAGGACGACGGCAGATTTTGAGAGTTACTGAGGTGCACTGAGCCAAAGTTAGACAGGATCCTCAAATTCATGTTCATTTTAACATGGCCTAGTAATGAGGGGTAAATATAACTTTAACTGTAATCTGTAGAATGCAAAACTTTCAGCAGCCCTTAATTATACACTGCAGTCACTGCGTCAACTTTTTAGTAACTAGTCATTTAATCACGAACATATTATACTCGCTAGGCCCTCAGATTAAACAAAACCGACTCCTTACGTAGGCTTTGTTTGATTTGGTTTTGGGCTGTTTGCTATACACTTATGCCTGGCCCCACCTATCAGTACTACATGCCACGGTCCAACAATTTTGAATATCTCAGTGCATTAATTCAGCATTCACTTGATGTGTGCACTCATAGTATGCGTATATCAAGTATTTCACAAAGCCTTTAAATGCACCTCAGCCTGTCAGCTGGCTGGAAGTTTCCGTTTTGTAATTGATTACCTCATTTTGATTGATTACCTCATTTATTTTAACAATTAATCAGCAACTAATAATAGTCTGTTGTTGATTAACAGAATTTGCCCAAAAATTGCATCCCTATTTTGAAATATTAGAATCAATCACAGCAATGTTCTGGTGAATGCACTCTTTTGTATTATTTGGCTGGGTTTACTGAAATATGTCACCTCTTGAAAATAAACTGTCTGAGAACATAAGGTTTGGTGTATTGTTTGCATTATATATCGGCCACTGTGTAAACAGCTCCACCAGCCAGACTTGAGCGTTTTGAAAAAGAACTATGAATCGTGTCGGAAGAATGAAACTGAATTTTGATGAAAACTCAGATTTCATGATGTACGACGTGAAATCTGACATCACATGTTATAAAGACTCATAATCAAAACTGATCGTTGTGAGGTCAGAGCTTTACACCACTGGCGTACTATATGACAGTGTCAGAGCGCGGCTCCCGGACCATGTGGATTCTCACCCGGCCTGCACACAGATTCACACAGACTGTACAGTTGCCGAGCGTTGAACGCTCCGCAATCAAAGAAATAAAGGGGCAATCTAGCACACAAACAAGAGATTTCCCCATCGCCGCTGCCAACACAGCCGGGCCCTCCTCTCGCAGAACAAGGGATGCACTATTGACTAAATCCCCCCCTCCTCCTCCTCCCTCTCTCCCTCCCTCTCCGTCTTTCTCCCGTTCTACTATTTTTCTCTCTTCAGTCTCCCCCTCTGCCAGTCTGCGAGGCTCGGTGCCAACCCTTTCCACCGCCGGGCACTCTGCCCTGCCCTTTATGCAAATGCTTTAGCGCCGGCCCCAACTCACAACCCTTACTGTCTCCTCTCTGCTGTGCCTGCTCTGCTCTCTCCCTCTCTCTTTCTTTCTTTCCTCTCGTTTTTCTTATACCCTTTCATTGTCACTCTTTATCACCATCTTCAAGAACTCACAACCCTTACTGATCCTCTCTGCCATGCCTGGGCACCACACTCTCTTTTCTTTCTTCCTTTCTTTCTTTCTCTCTCTCTCTCTTGCTTTGCCTGCATCTGTTTATTGTCACATTTTACTATGACACCCTTGAAATCAACCAATTGTCAATCATATCTGAGCAGCTTTTGTTTTTCCAGGGTATAAGTAAATAAGAAATGAAGACAGATATGTGTAGCCTCTGCAGGGGTCAACAATGCCTACTGCCCGATGCCACTGGACTGGACATTTTGGTCCAAAGTGGCCACTTGCCATAGTTTTATCCCTTTAAATAAGCCACCAAACCAGATGAATTTTCGCACATTCACAAATATCCATTAATAACAGAACCACTATTTCTCTTCCTGCTGTGCAAGACCTATTTTAGTTGGATGGAGAATAAACTTCATCAAATCATTTTGTCAGAATTTGCCAACCGGAGCCATCATGATATCTAACATAGCCACACTGTTATTATCAATGTGCATTTTTAAATAAATATTTAAAATCAACGAATCCTGACTCATTTGTAGTGCTGATGCATGTTGACTGTAAATATACAGTCCATATGATAAACATTTTTCAATAATTCTGGCCACAATTTCTTAATTCTGGTCATGAGGTTCGCTGGCTATGAATTTTTGGGATCAAATGGTTGCAAGTATCTGAAAGATGGTGGTGTGTTTGGTGGGGAAAAGTAACGGGGCGTGTGGCTTATGGGCTGTCCCTTAGGTGTGTCCAGCACGGGACTGATAAAGCATGTTCTCTGGCAGAAAACAGGTTGTGTGCATATTAGTGAGCATATCTAACAAATATGGCACTCTGTAGTTAAGTGCACTAAGTACACATTTAGGTCCGAGCAGAGAGAGAGAGACAGAAAGAGTAATTACATGTAGGAGAAAGGGTAATAGAAATGAGAACAAGAGAGAGAGAGAGAGAGAGAGAGAGAGAGAGAGAGAGAAAAACAAAGACAGACAGAACAGAGACAAACAGTCAAACGTAGTTTCCTTTGCCGTCGCCACGGCCTAGACGGAAGGGGCCAGCGTCACCTCTTGCCCTAAGAGTTCAGACACACACACACACACACACACACACACACACACACACACACACACACACACACACACACACACACACACACACAGTTCTGCACAGGAAAGGACTAACATACAGACATGTCTGTGCCTGAATTCACACGGATCTGTACACTCTGTCCTACGCAGAGCTGGCTAGCATGAGTGAGCATATGTAGATAACTTGTCTTAAAGGGGATTTCCAACGGTGCATAATTCAGTCACTGAGAGGGAAAAAAAAGTCATTCAGACTGGTTTTGACAGTACGATGGTAGCAGGAGGAATCCAGCGTCATGATGTCATAAATAAACATAAATATATTTCTGGAAAGCCCACACTCAACTAATGACTAAGCAAGAGGTCATAGCTGCTTAAAGCATTTTCTGTTTTAAGGCAGTCGAGTTTCTGAAAAAAAGAGAATAGCTTAAGCAGCAACAGTCTTTGTTTAGTCATTAGTCATTAGTGCAGGACTTTTTTGTGAAATTTTGAATCATTTTGGAGCGCATACACACCATCGTGCAGGTGAACAGCATAAAGCAAAGGTTTTGAAAGTGTTTCTTTTTAACACAAATATATCAAAAAAAAAAATTTTTTTATCAGAAATGACCAATGAATCAACACCAGTCTTCTGAGTTTTCATATGTGACAATGGGAAATAAGTTATTGTCTTAAATAAATAAATAAATAATTAAGTATTGTAAGTATTTTGCCTCACATTTGCTCTTCCACCATGAATATGTGTTAAACATATATATGTTTCAGGCAAAAACCTTATGGCAAAACTATCAATAAGCAGTCTCGGGCATCAAGCAGAGGTTTCGCAACCTCATCATGCAATAACTTTTGGTACTTTTAAAGGCATCAAACGCCTTCACATGTCTAGCTCCCATCACTACCTCTGTAAACAATTCAGTTTCTCACTGTGCACCATTTCACATCAAACAACTTGGAATGACTGTATATGTTTTAACAAATTTATGCAATTTTTTTTTTAATCGGTATTGAGATCAATAGATGCCATGCTCAAAAGACATATATTTAGCTAAACCCTAAGGACTACAAGACTTATTAAGACCAACTGATTAATTAAGACTAATAAGTGAATAATGAGCTCTGGAGAGTTCAGGCGGTTAATAACTGAACTGAGGATTGAAGAATGAAGATCCATTAGAGAGAAGTTTTGACACAAACACGCACTTTTAACTTACAATGCCTTCAGATTTCTTTAAGAGAAGCTGCCCTGAGAAAAAAAAAGCTGTATGCGGGACACAGCAAGGGTGTTTTGAGGTGAGCGGTGCTCTTGAACACCCTTTTCCTATCGGTAAATATGACTGCCCACATCCCTTTCCCCTCTTCCTGAGCAAACTTCCTCACACTGAATTAATAAAGATGTAGCAACCTTGCAGCACCAGGAAACCAGCAAGCCGACGACAGACAGCAGCAGGAGGGGTAAACAAAACAAAGCCAATGGCCAATCCAGGGCTTGAACCATCCCCATGGCAATGCTTCAGGAGAGCCACAGCCAATGGGGGACGCAGAATGTGAATGGGATGCCTTAAAAATGAAAAGATTTCACTGGTTAGAGGAAACCAGAGAGACACACCCCTTTTTCAACTGGTCCGAGTTGGCAGCCACGAGCCCCCAAACGCACTCATAGGGTTTATGTTTTACGCAAAAAAAGTTAATAAATGGAAAAGCATAGCTCCAAATGCCTCCGCCACACCACTCCTTGCACTTCAACCTGCAATTCCAATCAGGTGCCTCTATATTTCCAGAACATCTGAGCATTAGTATTTTTGTCCAGCCATTTGAAAACTGGAGCAGGGCTGTGCCGTAAAGCGCAGGTTTTGGCGGGCAGTGTTGCAGGAGGGAAATGAATAAGGTCTTTTTCTTTAAGCTCCCAGATCAGGATTCTTAACTATGGGATTTGGTAGCGGAGTCTCTCTCTCTCTCTCCCTCTGGAGGGGAGTAATTGGGTTATGGAGCACAACCGCATCATTGTTTTAACAGTGGAAGGATTGTACCGGCCAAAGTCCCACCAGCGACATGCCTCGCTCACGACAAATGTATTTTAAGGAAGAAGGCATCTCTTTTTTTTCTGGTCCTAGATGCTGTTGTGCCCTTTTCTTGTTTTGACTGAAAACGAGCGCATGGGAGGGGAGTCTGTGGGTCTAGGTATTCACGTTGCCCTTATCTTGGCACAGCGAGTGATTCCTAACTGGTGTAATATGGTTATGATACATTCACATTTTTTCCAGTCCTGGAGGAAATATAATATGCCTGTATCGGCTGTTTTAATCACATGCTGCTTCCAGGGCAAAGAAAGAGGAGAATACACACAGTACAAAAAACAGTTCTTTTTTTCCTTGTCCAAATGGAGCCCCTTGAAATATGTAACATGTTGTTTTATGAGGAGGGCAAACAATGGCCTCTTACAAAGTATGTAAAGAAACCACGTTCACAGCTAAACAAGTCTCAAAATAACTGAAATTAACACCAAAAAAATGGTTTGCTGCTGGTCACATGGCTCTGAATAGAACAAACTATAGTAAAGGAGGTTTCTTTTACTATATAATATATAAACATTAATTAAAGGACATCGACCGGTATGTTTCATTAAGCATGGATGAGAAGGCTAGATTTTAAGGCAGTCACCACTGCACTTGCTCACTTGGTTGAAGCTTGAGAGTGACTTTCTGAAAGCCCGTTTGTTTCTGTGCTGTGTGCGTTTTCTCAGCACACATATGGCTTCTATTCCAGACGTATTCATCAGAGCTACGTCAGGCGCTCTGCAGCTGGACCGAAAACAACATGGATAGAGGGAAAGAGGGAGAGAAAGAAAGATTGATTGAGACGGCAGTGGAAGATAGAGCAGAGGAAGGCTGAGAAAGACGGCGAGAAGGAAGGCTGAGAGATAGGAGAGCAGAGAGAGAGAGAGAGAGAGAGATAGAGAGAGAATGAATTATATGATCCAACCAATAACAAATCTGCACAAACAAATCCATGGCCCTATTTAATCACCGGCGGCTGTATTCTCATCTGCTCAATGAGCTGTAAGAAATCCACTCTGTCACAAAATTCGCCGTCAACACCAGAGAGGGGGAGCCTGGAGGAGTCTTAAATTAGCATTACTGTCCTGGCATGTAAACATAAGGACAAACACACACCCAGCTGCTTCCTGCAGCCACCTCATTCTCTGCGCTTTACTTGAGCCCGAGTCAATACATGGGATATGACATGAACCTCAAAAAGCTCCAATTCATGTCGAATCATAATTCCACTTCTTTCTGTGTGTTATTCGAGGGCTAGCGCTGCTTTTTTTTTGGCTGAAGGATAAGCGGCGACTTCAGAAAGCAAGAACAAACAGGGAAAAAGAAAGTGACATATGAAAACAAATGTGCAAGAATACAGGGATGGACATATCCCCGCTTTTTTCAGAGAGACGGGTCTTTTCTTCGCTTGGATTTTTCTGCATGCATGGTTAATGTCACTCTGAGTTATGCTGTTACAGCGATTGTGTGTTTGGACTCCGTAATGTTATTCTTGAAACGTTCTGAGTCTTTGGAGGATGCTGAAATAATCTAAACCTACAGGAGGTTACTTCTTTCTCTCTCTTTCTCCAACTTATCCACGTTTCACTATGGTTTTAAGAAAGGGAGGGGGTGCCATGAAATATTAGAGTTACATTGTTTCTCTGTCAAGGTCTGAAATGAGAAGAAGATGGTTTGAAAAGAACTTATAGGTGGAATAAACACGGCTGGGCGTGAAATGGCTGAATGAGCGGAGGCACAGGCCGCCTCTTAAGCCAACCCGTTTGGAGTGCTGGGCTTTTCCCTGTGAAGTGAGCTGTGGGTATCTTAACACACGGGCCCTTCGCTCAAAGACCGTTACAATGATATCATGACCATGCAGTTAGTGTGAGCTTGGCTGTAACTGGTAAGCTGATTTGTAAAAGGAAAGTTAAACAAATGTGTCCAAGAGCTGTGCATGAAGGGCCACGTATTTAAGAAAGGACAAAAGGTTTTGCACTTTAAAAGAATTTTGGTACAATTTCAGTATAAGATCTTCAGTTACTGCAAATATGCTTCACTTTACGTTTCTGAAACTCTTGATAGAATGTTTGGGACATCTGCTGGTCTATGGTAGAGTGTTCACTGCTGAACTGTCTAGTGAGCAGACAGAAACTGATCCCTGTCCTCCAACGTGCTACACTACACTGGGCCTGTCTCAAAAAGGCCTACAGCCTGTGGCCTAAAACCACAGCCAGCAAACGCTCACAGGAATCTCTCTCTCTCTCTCTCTCTCTCTCCACACACACATACACCCTCCCTCGTCCTCTCTCTCTGTTTGCTCACAGCTGCCGAGCCTCTGCTGAGTTCATGTGAGGTAAAGATATGCTATATTATGCAACCGCGTATAGATTTTCCACCGCTGGCCCTGTGCCAACTTCCTGCTTGCACGGAGAAAGAGAGCAAAAGAAGGGAGAAGACGAGAGTAGTCCTTGCTTTTGTTCCTGCCAGCAGCAAGCAGCGTTTTCCTTTGCCATATCGGGGCGGCTCCTCCGCACACAACTCCATGCCACACTGTCAGGAATCATGCAACATGTTGCTTCTCTCACCTTACTGACCTATTGTTGTTTTGCTTTCATATACTCTGATAAAAAACACAGAGACTTGGGGTATTTTAATAGACACCCCCAACCAAAGGACAAAATAGATACAGCCTCATCTCTCCCCCTGCACCCTCCCAGCAAGCCCCAAGACAGGAAAACTCTCTCCCTGCTGTGTGGTTAACTCCTAAGATGCTTGACAAGGCTTCCCAAAGACTGACTCACTCTTTCTTCCTCTCTCTCTCTCCCTCTCTGTATCTGGATAAACACTTAAGAGTGAGGAATAAAAATATACGACTTCCTCCCATGGTCATCAAGTTAGTGATGTTTCTGGCTTAATAATGTGAACCAAGATCCGCCTATGGGAGCCTTTGCAACTTCTGGCTAACTTCTTAAGGCCTTTGAACCGCTAAAGTTACGGTGCTGCTTCAGGACAGACAATACTTAGACTTGCATCACTATTTACAAAACAAAGGATAAATGGGATAATACACAATGAGCACACAAGCTTTACTGCTGTACAGGCCTACACTACAGCATTGCCAACCAATCAGGTTTCACGCCATCCCCAGCAACAACCAATGGCCTCCCTTGCTGTTGGTAATGCTGAGCACTGTTGAGTTGCTATGCCTCTGCACATACCTAATTACGGGTGCAGGCAGGTGCAGGGGAAACGTGCTAATGCAATGCATTTGGACATTCAGACAGTTTGCAGGGGTCAGAGCGTACTGCCATATGGGTTAAGAGTCAGCCGAGGCTCTGGCACATGTGGCATGCTGGCAGTGTTACAGGCCGCCATCCCCTTTCAGTCAAATTCTCTTACACTTACACACACTCTGCCTCACGCACACACATAGAGCTCCGTCAGTGCTGAGCGTGATGTCTACAATCGCCACCAGATTGACACGGATGAGTCAAGAATGCACACCTGCGTCCCATGTGCTTAAGTGTGTGCAGGTGTGAGAGGTAGGAGTGTGCGTGTTCAAATGCATTATGCATGAGGCTAGACAGTTCTAAATGAGTCTGTTTAAATGATGGAGAGGGAGGGGAGTGAGAATGAGAAAGAGATACAGACAGACTGAGAGAGAGAGTTCTCAGATTTCACACTTGCCATGTGTCACTGGCTGTGATGGAGAAGCTATATTGGGATCAGTCTGTATCAGATATAGGTCAGGCATTTACAGTGTACACCTTTATTACTGGCAACAAGGTCATACAGAACCGTCTCTTTGGAACATTACAACAAGGGTAGAGACCTACACTCTCATTAAAACCCTTTCCTGCCATTATTCTTATCATTCCTCTCATACTGCTGTATAGAAACATCACTACACACGAAGCTAGGTGTTCACCGTGACTTGCAAACCTTAAAACAGTGGTTGCCGACACCATAATCCATGTTTTGAACACCGCCAGTGTGCTGTTTTGGCCCAGAGAAGTGTGCTAATCGAAAACAAAGAGCAATCCGATCGCCTCAGACAAAGACAGAACCATTGGAGCACAAAGCCAAAGCAGGAAAAACTGCCTAGCAACACGCCGAAGCTTCGCCAAACCAACGCCAAGTCTGGCAGAGCCATCCACCGCAACTATCCACACCTTCCAACCTAGAGCCTGCCCTCTCATGGCCAGGCCAGCTACCTAATATAGACTCCAAACAGCAAGAGCGAACAACAAACGTGAAAAGGCCTCGGACTGTTTATATTAAGGGCTGATCAGATAAACCTGAGCTACGCAGTCTCGTCCTGCTTTATCAACGGCCCTTCGCTTCTATCAGTGAGAGGACGTTTTGCCTACTCTGTTTTCCCACAGATCTTGGTTCTGATCAGCTCTGATCGTTTACTTGCCTCCTGTCCAAAAAAAGAGAGAAAAATATGTTTCGTGGCTTATGTATATGCAGGCTCAATTATGTAATTTGCGCTTGTGTTCGAGTGTGTGTTCCATAACCATGGCAACAGCACAACATATCAGCAACCGCAGAGCCGCAGCGGAGCTACGGGCACTGCCAGGGCTCTGCCAAGGCCTAATCCATGCCAGGAGTGACATGAGCGAAGGGGAAGGGAGGAGGATACGCACACACATACGCGCACACACACACTCACTCACACTGGATATCCTCCTATTCTTCTTGGCTGGAGACTCCCATGGCAATAGCAGCAGGAATCCATTCTCCACGGATACTGGGACAGCTGTGCAGATAGCAAATGAGGAACGATCGATTCGGCCCTCTCTGTATACGGCTGAAGATAAAAAACTACATGGTGTTTAATTCTAAGCTATATTCCCCTCTGCCAACTCACATCCAATTCAGGCTGCCTTTGTTTCTGCCACCACCTAATACACTGATAGCAGAACAGCATAAGCTCTTTGGGGGGTTTATTACCCGACTATGTGCTGAAAATGTACTCTTGTATTGCCTTCTATCAAGCTAGATATAGACATGTCCATTTTCAAGGGCCCGAGAGCAGTTTTGTTTTTTACTGTTAAGAGGAAATGAACAGTTCTCACCTCATTTTTAATAAGTAGCTCAAATTGAGAGCCTTGCTGACAAACGGAAGTGTGTTTAACTTGGTTGCTTTGAGAAAACAGAGTACCATAATAGCTTGTTGTTTACAGGTTTTTATTATTGTTGACCCTCTGGACAGAGTGAACAAGAGCCTGGGCTGCTGGGTAGAGGAGACGATAGAGACCTGGCAGGAATGAATAAGTAAAAGGAACACAGTGTCCCTTTGCGGGGCTTGCATTGTTGTCGGGCCTGTGGCCCCGTTACAGCTCTGTGAAACGAGCCCGAGCCGGTACCACTGGATAACGCTTGAGACACTGGCTCCAATTACAGTACCTGCCTCCTGTCCACACAAATGCACAATGTAGTGACGTCACGGCCTTCCCAAGTGAAACAAGGCGTTCTGTCCTAAGGCAAAACTAATGCTTCAAAATCAGATATGAATGAATGGATGGATGGACGGGTGGATGGACAGGACTGTCACGCTGTAAACCTCCCTACATCACCAATTCACTGCACATGCAATACATGTGCGCGTGGTGCACTAATGTGCTTTACATTTCACACAACACCATCATTAAATATCTGCAACACAATATCTTCAAACACAGCCGGCAAAAACTTTTTTGTCCTATTCAAAGCATATTATCACGGCTCACGAAGACGGATTTTACCGTTTTAAACAGCCAGTGGCTGCAGTTGCACTGCTGAATCTTTAAAATGTAATTGCCGTTCCAGCCTAAAAACTAAGATCCTGCAACACCGACTAATCCAGTGATAATGCCACATGGGCCTAATCTGCATTAAGGCTCCGGACTACTGCTTGTGATTGTGTCTGTGTGCACGTGTCTAAAACAGTGAAGGTAGAGTGAATGAATAAGTGAGGCTATGTTTAAAACCATCAAGTCACTATGTTGTGAATGAATGAATTTGTGAGCGGGCTGATGTGTGGTAAAAGTGTGCATGTGTGTGCGTGTGCCTTTAATTCCAAAACGTCCAACAATTCTGTTTATTCAGACTGTGGTTCCATCAGATTTTAATCCCCCAAACAGCTGTTCCAACTCATTTTCCAGGCCTGGGGAGCGAGAGAGCGCAAGCAGGGCTGCGGGAGATAGACTGAACATTCACCTCTCAAAATCTGACTAAATGTAGTTTTCAGAGGAAGGTGAAGTATATAGTAGCTGGATGACCTCAGCTGAAAACATTCATCTGAGCTGCGATAAGACTATACTCAGCGCACGGCGCACAGACCAACATCTCCTCTTGGACCAAGTTGTAAACCACAGCCTTCGGGGTGTGGTTCAAAGGGCCCGGTATAGGAACTGTGTATTTTTATTTTTAATTCAGAACAATACGGTAATTAAAAAGTGTCATCGCCACTGTGTGCCGGCCAGATGTGGAGCTGTGCCATACTGAGAAAGGCGCATTTGCTTTAGTCAGGCTAATCAGCCCACAAAACTTTTGTTCGTGGGCTCTGGTAGATTGGCAGCCTGTAGCCTAATAAAAAGCCTGTATGTTACTGACAAAAACACGGATAATTGTAGCCTAATGATTTGAAGACCAGACAGTTTTGAGCGTTGTTTATGTGAGCCTATAGAGGAGCTCACAGACCCTGAACTCATTTAACTTGACACGGCGTCTCCTCAGAGCTCAAACAGCCCTTTAGAATAACATAAACTAGAAGAAAATACTCTGAATGCGACCTTCCCGTTAGGGAAAAGGACGGAGAAGAAAACAAAGGGGAAAAGACCGTGAGGTTGAAACACCGTGAGGTAAATGCTGTGGTGAAGTTACCGTGAGGTGGACACTGGTGCCATGCGTGCACGTGAACTACATCTACATACCACTAACGTGAAAGTGAATACACACAGCTGCACAGACTGTCCCAACAGAATAAACAGCACCAGCGCACTTCTCTCCACGCAGGCTCTCCCTTAATGTGGTCAAAGGGCTACATTTGGGACTGCCAGACGAATTTACACGAATCAGCTGCAGAAATTATACTTATTATTTATCTGTTAGGCTAACAAATGTAAAGTAATCACTGTTACTGATATTGCTGTAGCCCTAATGTTTAGGCCTCTGGTGAGACCCACATAACATGACAGAGACACACTGTACATTATTACTATTTACTACATTTAGTCTGAATTATTGAAGGGAAAAAAAAAACAAAATAAGCTTTTTATTTCATTGCTGTGGTAGTCAGCAGTTAAACAGGGTGCGCATTTTTCTGACCTGACCATCGTAGATCCTTCTACATTTTTCTTTTAAGCGCTGATGCATGCTTTTCATAACAGTGAGCAGTTAGGAAGCTGTTTTAGGCAAATGCAGAACCTGTTCTTAACCTCAGGGAAACAATGCACAACAGGAAAAAAAAACAAAAAAACAACTAAACACAGGAGGCTTTGTATCGGATTGTTCATTAAAAAGAGGCAAGCAAGAGCTGACAGGACAGGCCACTTTTACAGGAGATCTGCAAGAACGCCGGCGAACTAGGACCCTCAAACTGGGGGCATGAAGACAATAAAACAGGGAACTGAAGCCTATAAACTATAATGACGTTTTTAGCAAGCCTTAATGACGTATGTTTACCTGGATTAAAACGGTATTCAGATTATATACCGTCCCAACAAAGGGAAGTTTCTCTTTGAAGCCTCAACCGTGCGGATTTGAAATTTGGCTTTCCCTCAACTTCATTCGGCACCATCCCCCGCAACCCTACGCGCACCGCGCCGCTCCATTCCAGGAAAGCTTTTATCAACTGTCAATTATTCATCTGATTGTTTACACTTGTTGTCATCCCTGACTTTGCCGATCCATTTTTTTAATTATTAACCGTAATTAAACTAACAAACAACAATAATGTGAAACGCGTCTGTCTCCGGCACGAAGCCCCGGAATTCCAACGCGAGGCTGCGCGAGCGCCGCGCCTGAGCTCCGCCGCTCGAGGAGTTGCAGCGCGCGAACGTTCTGCTGCCACGAGGGTTCTAGCTCACGTCTGAACGTTCTGCTGCGCGCGCGCTTTCTCTCCGCCGCGTGCGCAACAGCGGTTTGCGGCGCAGCCCGGAGAGAAGCCCCCCACTTCGGATCAACCTCAGCAAGACCCTCAATCAATAAATAAATAAATACATTGAAACACACACACACACACACACACACACACACACACACACATATGTGTATATACGTTGTGCTTTTACACGCGCACAAGCAGCTTGCGTGTGCGTGTGCGCGCCACGTGCGCGCTTGGCCGCTGCTTCTGTTATCAATTATGTTTTTTAATTGATGGAAAGAACACGCGCTGAATGCGAGCTGCGCTGGTTGCGCTGCTCAAACGGCGTTAGACACAAATCCCAACACTTATTAATTCCAGAGGTCATGCAAATATAGCTTTTTTATATTGAACTGAGAAAAACCTCAAGGCTATAAAACGTTGAGGGAGAGAAGGAAAGAAGAAAAAACCTTTAAAAAAAATGCCTGCACAGCAATTTTCTCTACATCCTTTATAAAAAAAATAGCTCTGGCCAAGCCAACACAAGCCGGAGGCCATTCTGTAATATTATAATATTGTATATTTGCTTTTCCAGTTGCATTTCACTCACTAATGCTGTTTCATCTGGAACGGAGGTACGCAAGGGTTCAGCGCAACCTAAGCTGGTAAATATGTGGATTTCAGACTCAGGAGATAAATCTGGCCTGATCTGCTTACAGAAACACTACCCGGGCCTTAAAAATCCTCCAAACTAACTAAAATGTAGCTGATAAATGTCCAACCTGTAGACAGTTTGTCTGCATAAACATGACTTGTCATTTTCCTTCAAGCCACCCATGGGCACATAGTACTGCACCTCTTATGATTTACGGTCAGACAAAATGCGAGCGAAGCTTTGAAAAAGGATATGCACTTTAGTGCTAACTGCAAGCACTCCTATGTATTCATTTTGACCAATACTGGCCATGTGAAAACATATATAACACTAAATTACGCTGTTTTTCTCAGTTACAGAATATAACTGTGAGAATGGTAACTATTGTTCAAGTGTTCGAAATGGAAAACAGACCACAAGCCTGAAAAAAAACCTAAGTAAGAACACACACACACACACACACACACACACAGTCTTTCTCATCCTGCAACTCATGACAGAGGCCAGGGAGTGAAATTGTTTTAATAAAACCACTGTAAAATCAGGAATGAATTACGCATCACACAGACTCTGCCAGCCGACTCGTCCGCCGTTGCCCAGGGATAAACAGCTTCGGCATCACCCAGAACGACTGCCCAAACCCGTGCGGTCAAACTGCAGGAAACAGCAGTGTGAGAGCCGAAGGGCGGCTACTATTTGTCACTCACTTGCTGGGCAAGATAAATACTACTACTACTTCGATAATATGTGAGCTGAAGAGCTCCACTCTGGCACGACTCAGAAACAGAACCACTAGAGGTGGGCAGGAAAAACACAAGAACGTAAACTGTGTTACTGGCGGTGAGAACCCTGACAAAGTGTGAGTTCAGAAAAGTGGATAAAAGGGAGAGCTTCTTTGTGCTAGACAGGAGTGAAATGAAGACACAGCGACGAGGCGTTTGGATGACTGCGGCGTCTCCCAGTAAAAACAGACAGTTTGTGGTCTGTCCGCGTGTAAACCTCTGCCGCGCTGCCTTCCCCCCACACGCACAGCCCTCTGCCAAACTAAAGAAAACTCCTGATCACTCTCACAGCATCTAAAAAGCGCCACACTGTTCAGCGAAACACAAACACAGTTTTGCATGACAGCTTTAAAAATACGGGGGGAAAAGTTACAGCACCTTTTCTTCCTTGATTAGAGCTATTTGTAGAAGAGGGACATGACATCGTGCCAGGATTTGCAGGGAGCGGGAAGTGTAAATGACAAATCTGACATGTTACTCTGCTGTAACAATAAACATATTCAGCTTTTCAATAGCAGTAAAACAGCTGTGACGCTTTTATGCACAAAACATGCAACAGGACTATTAAATAAGTGAACTGAGATAACACAAACAAACCTTTTTACTGGACGTGCATAAGAATGCAAACTTGGCCACACCAATATTATGAAAAAGTACATTTCTCTGTGCAGGAACAGCCAGGGACAAAAAAAAAAAAACAAAAAAACAGGAGAAAACATTTTGAAGTTTGTTCCTTTAAGTGCTATTTTAAAAGCATCTGTTTGTGACATAAACAACTGCATGTATTCTCTATAATAAATGTACTGTATATTTCTATAGTGCAGTCTGAGACAATGCCATGTAACCAACTGGTTTAATAGGAAGCTGTCTATGCAGGAACCAAATGAAAGAAACAGCATTAAAAGTTACGGGGGACATAAAACACCACTATCTGGTGAGGTGGGCTTGAACAGCCGCCTGAACTTCATAAATCAGACTGAAAATCACTCCTTTTGCAAATGTTCAAAATGAGTAATCGGTCTTGGAGAACACAAAGGCCGTTTTATTGACAAAATGTGAAAGACCTGGATCCGACATGTGCCACAAAAGTTCCACTGTTGGTGCACTCATCCAGAATCCCCCCTAAAATATTCGATGCTGCAAAATCCCCTCCATAAAATCGCGCACTTCAACCTCAAAGCCCTTCATAACTCCGTATCAGCAGCACTTCCAGATTCAGATGAACACCAGCAAATGATCTCACATCACCGCCTGCCCAGTATTTATATCTAACAGCAGGACTGGTCCGTGTACCTACAGGGCTGGTGACCTTTGCCTTGGCCGAAAATAAATAATGAATTCGTTTGAGAATAAGAGTGAAACTCTCTCAGCGCTCAGTGTCTGAGGCGCTTAACGCGCTGGGCTGAAAGCAGCCGCACTCAACAGCTCGGCGCCGAGCAGCGCCTCTGTTTGGGTTCTGACGCCTGAACTTTCCAGAACCGCTGAACCCCGGGAGCGCACGGAGCCTCGCTCCTGCGCGGAGAGGCTGGTTACAAGTTAAACGTGAAAATTAGCTGTAACTCCTAAACTGAAGTCCAAAGTCTGGGTCCGCGCTGCCTCCTCCTCCTCCTCCTCCTCCACCACCACCTCCTCCTCCTCCTCCACTCCCTCCTTTTATATCAAACAGATTCGAGCGAAGCGCCATTTTCCCCCTCTGAACCATGTGCGATGAAAAAAAAGGCGGCGAGAGAAAAGTGAGCCGGGAAGCTCTCGAGTTAAAGCTGAACCGGCGGAGCGGCGCAGGGCGAAAACGAGGCACGACGCGCAGGTCGTTGAAAGGGCCACCCGCTCGAGTGAGCGAGTGAGCGTGGAAGCACCTAACAACAAACAAACAAACAAACAAACAAAAAAAAGCAGCCCAGCGTCGGAGTGACGGCAGCGAGAAAAGAGCGGATAAGAGTTGTTTTTTTACCTGTGTCAAGCAGTACGGGGAGTACATGGTTATCTAGCTTTAGCTTTGAGACGTGGAGAGCTTATTGGAGTTGGATGGTAGGTCGCTGTGGTGCTGCATTGCAGTCGCTCGCTGTTCTCGCCTCGGCCGCTCACTCACTCCCCTCATTCACTCACTCCATGCTCGCAGTGCTAACCCCGCCTCGCTCGAAGTGAAAGCTCCCACAAAAAAAGTTTTTGAGGAGGGAGGAGAAAGAGAGAGGGAGGAAAAAAAAAAAAAAAACTTTCTCTCCCTCCCTCTGGAACTGCCTCGACAGCCCTCGCTCTCCTCTGCGGCCCTCTGCTTCAGGACGCCGCACTGGGGCTTGGCCCTAAGGATGCTAAGCTATACCACGGAAAACACGAGAAAGCGAAGCCAGGTAGACCAGACAGCGCCGGCCGAGCACAAGGTGTGTTGTGTGTGTTGTCAGTGAGGGCGCAGTAGTGAAGGCCCCGGCTCCCCAGCCCCTGCATGTCCAACGTGAATCAGCCTCGACAAAAGAAAAACCTCAGTGTTACTTTAACATTACCACGTTTTCTACATTCATTTCCATTCTCTGTGTGCACTGTGTTAAAATGTCCTGATGGTGAGGAGCTCTGATGCCCAGATCCGCTCAAGAAAACCACGAAACACAGCCCTGCAAACAGTGGTCTTATAAAACAGTGCACCTGAACTATAACACACACTGACATATATATATATATATATATATATATATATATATATATATATATATATATAAAAAAACCTTAATATATTCTCCCTTTTCATTTTCATAGCACTGAAATATGAACATCATAAATTATGTAAAAACATACACACCTCTCTGACAAGGAGCACCGACTATAGTTGCCATTTTTCATATCTAAGATGCTATTTTGCAAATCTAAATGAAGTGGTTAACCACTAGGTCAATCGAAAGGCAAATGACAGACCCCCAGAAGAGGCCGAGGGGCTTGTCAGCGATACACATTTCGTTCGGATGCTTTCAGTGCTCGTTTTATCCATTTCCCTATGTGGTAATGAAATAGTTACACTTTCATTAAACAAACACAAAAAGCTTTTCGGAAAACGGATTGCGAAATCTGACTGGCTGGGCCGTGTCATAAAATAAAGAATGTACACATGAATGATGCTTCGGTGAGTCAATCAAATTCGGTTTTAATTGAAGTTGTTCTAACCATTGTGCTGCTCATGGAGTAATATTGGATCCTTATGTTGTCTGGTAGCCACAGCCCACTGTTAACTAATAGCATTGCTCGGTGGAAAAACTCAAGTTGGAATTAGAAACTCATTTATCACAATAAAAATGTTATCCTTAATAACAGCGTTATTAATGTGATCATCCAGTGTAGCACTGAAACGTGTGCTCATCCCCAACAACGTCTTTCTCTTACAAGCAAAAACAGATGAAAATCCATTTGGGAACCAAATCCTTCAACTACATATTGTGATCATTATTACTGATGTATTAAATTATTTACAGAACATTAATGTATTTTATCTGGTTGCTTCGCGTCGGGCCTAACCACGTTGGTAAAATCACTGTCGTGCATGGCCTCTCGTGACTTACTGCTGTAATATGGTAAGTATCAGTGTGACATGTAATGCACTAGTACAAGCTGTTTGTGATGGTAAATGGGATCATTTTACAAACAGACAGTGCTCACAAGATACATAATATGGGAAACAGTACTCCCAGTGTTTGAGCTTTAAAAAAAAATAAATAAAAAAAACCTCTTTGCTGATAAGACTGAAGATAACATCTCAGACATCTATGTACGCAATGCAATAGGCAAACTATTCAGGGAAGAGAACAGATGACAGTTCTAGTAGTCGTCAACAAAAAAAAAGTTGCAAAGTGATGACAAGCATTTGTCAGACATTGACAGATAGGGATCCTATCTTGCGCTCGTACACACAAACATGCACGTCGATTCCTAAAGCCAAGTTCTGAGCGCTCATAGCAGGACTAGGAGTGCGCATTAAAGGAAAATCAGGCGGCGAACGGAGAGTTCTGGAGTCTGTGCCTGGGTGGGGAGGCTTGGTGGGGGTGAAGTCATTGTGGGGAAGCAGAGCTGAAGTTTTGGAGCTGACACCCGAGGCCTCAGGATTTATGAGGCCTGCTGCCTGCACAGCACCACCGCAAGCCACTGCAGGGGAAACAAAGAGTGAAGCCGGCACTGTGTGGCCAATTACCGCACACAGCCAAGGGAGAGAGAGGGAGCGAAGGAAGGAGAGAGCGCTCGGTTAGTGGCAGGAGAGTCAGAAGGAGCGTATGTGTGTGTTTGTGTGTCCATGTGACATGGGGTCACGTCAAACCGCACCATCTGCAGATACAGTAACTTAATGAGAGCCGCTTTTGGTGAGCGGTCGCTGGCAGCTGGAGTGACCATGCATGACCCTTGAGATAAATAAGGGAGCACAATCGCAAAACAGTGAGAAGTTTCAAGCACACTACAATGCTGAGGGAGAGTGTCATGGACTTTGCTTCTTCTAAATGATGATCGGTTTTTGTGGCAAAAGAGATCGAAGCCAGAATGTGGCTTTTATTAAAGTGGTATCAAGGAAAGAAATTTTCCTGACACTCAAGAACAACTTTCACCCAGCACTTAGGAGAACTCGTGTAGCATCACTCCCTAAATGAGCCCAGCATTTAGCGGTCAGAGTGGATGAAGCTAACACATGGTAGAACCATATGCTGGGGCTAGATTAGGAGCGAGCAACCATCTTTCTCACAGGGCTAAAATACACGCGTTTGCTGCACACTAAGCTGTGATAGCTCGGTAGTCGCCAGCATCTGCAAGGCGTTAAGTTATTCTTGACTCTTCTGTATTACGGATGTGCAGTTTGGAGTTGGTTCATGTAACGAGTGCTAACACATTAGCTACTAGGCTAAAACTACACCAGAATGACTCAGCGCTTGGCAGCTTAAAAAGCTTCTGCTGATCTGAGAACAACGAGCCAACCATCTTGGGAGTTTTCATGAAAAGGAGACCGCTAGATTGACAAAAGAAATGAGACCTGAATTAGAACTTCCTTATTCTGAGCTATTCACCATATTACACCTGCACGAGACTGCAGGCCGGATCACCAGGCCCTCTCCTCAGACTGTCCACAAACTCGCTGATCCCTGATATCCAATATGGCCATTTCTAGTCCCCGCCCCCACTCCTACTTTCCAACCAATGGCACCTTCCCGTTTTCCCTCCGTTTTTCGGCTAGTCTCTGCACCCCGAGACACTCGATATGCTGGAGCAACCCAGATTTTCTCTGAGAAACTTGGCAAAAGCCATGCGCTGGAAACAAAAAGAAACAAAGAGTAGAAAACCGGCTCCCAGCTCATTAACAAACCCATTTTCAGTCATCCACGGACTCTCAGCACCATCCCTCCGTCCCTGCAGCCCACCATTCCTCCATCTCTTCATCCCGTCCTTCTGTTTTTATAGCCATTTTATTTAACTCCCATTGCTGTAAACCCAAATGAGCTTGCAGGGCGGAATTTTTAAAGCCGAGCACCAGTTTTTTCTTTTTCTTCTTAAACTGTGTGTAGTTTTAAAACCTTCACCTCTCCTTCCCTTTCCCTCCCTCCTCCCCGTGTCCTTCTCATTTTATACAAGTGTGCTGCACATTATCGTTATAATTTTCGTTCCCACGAGAGAGCAGTGCTTCGGCTGAGTTGTAAGGTTCCTTTTTCTTCACCCCCCCCCCCCCAAAGTGTGTGTGGAAATAATGATGGTAATGGCTTGCAGCTGAGGAGAGAGAGTTGTGAATGACATTATGATTGTGGTGCAATTATCAAGAGCATGAAAGTGGACTATCCGTCGCTGTAATTACCGCTGACTCAAGTAACAAATCAATAATAACAACAATAAGGATAATAACAATTGCAAATAATAAGTATAATAGTAATAATGAGGCATACCCTGTAGGAATCAGACACTACAAAGCATTCTGGCATCCCAGGACCTCTGGTCGGGTCTTCGTTCACCAGAAAGGTTTCGGTGGCCTGAAATGTAATATAAAAGTCACACACACCATCAATTCAACTCCATTCACTCATTGCTTTCTTAATCATGATTATAACTAACATTATTCTGGTTATTATCAATAAAAACCACAGCAAAAATGTGGTTTATGAATTGTTGTCATGACAAAACCTTGTATCCTTTCTTTTAGGAGACAATGAAGAAAAAGAAAAACTCAGCTGCTTTACCAAAACGTGTCAAGATTTTATTGCTCACGGTCTCGGACCATTTCTACTGGCCAATTGGTTGTGATGTGTTCACTCAATTTAATAGGGCAGCTTGCATTTACAAAAATGTGAAGGTTTTGATATGACAGCAACAATATTTATGATTTACTCATCTGCCCATACAGATGCTAGGAAAATGCTTGTAAAATGCAGTTGTTAAGCACAGTTTTACCATTATTATCTTATAACTAGCATAAAAAGACATTTCCCTGCATTATTTCTGCTCTAAACGTGGTCGTGTGCTAGCCTTACTAAATAGCCTGGCCGAATAGAACCACCCAGCTAACGAGACATGGCAGTGTAAGCAGGCTTTATGCTGTACAGCCCAGGTGTTGTGTGGGCTTCTATAATCTGTCTCAGTGGGTTCCCCAGTACCTCCTCAATACCGCTCTGTGTGCCACGCACAGCCAGACCAGAGATTCCGACTGGTCCTGGTCCGCACCTGCTGACTTTCCAGTATAGCCATGACTTATTCGGCACCCACCGTTCACACAGCAGGCCCTTTCTCCCCACACGGCCGCCAAGGTAGTTTGTGTTTTCCCCGAGTGTCGACCCCATTCATGCCGGTTCATTTGTATGCTAAGGAAGAGCCTGGCTGGGGCTGAGGGGCTGAATAAGCTCCCCTTCCCACTTTCAGTCATTAGTGGAATAACGTTAAATCAGACCGCAAAGCAGGGAGTAAAGCCATGCCCAGGATATAAAGTACGTCTCGGGATCTAAAGAGCAGGACTGCTGCTCCCAGACCAGCCTTCCTGCGTTTTGGACATAGAGTCACTGTTATATGATAGCAAAGTCGTCCCAGGTCAGCACTCCTTGACTGAAATTGTATGCAAGCACACAAACAGCCCCATTTTATTACACAAGACTCTCTGATGACACAGGACATAAGATTACTGTCAACTCAAGCCGTCAGGTAATGTGCATTAAATTCAAACTCGAGCATGCACACCTACATAAAAATGTTTAGCCCTCTCCTATACACACTTGTATAAAAATACACACAACATTACAATAACAGACATGCGCACAGACATACACACACAAGCAGCACTATAATAAGTCCCAGACACTGGCTAACCGAGCTGTCGCTGCAACACAAGCTATTCATATCCACAGCAATAAGTGGTTACTTGGCCTTTCCCTTTCTCTCTTGCTAGCCTTCTACAGACCTCAAAATGTCTAAACATGCCTTAGAAGGCTAAACTGATTAAACTGCACTGGTATATTATAACATTGAAGTACTTCTCAATTACACTAAAGAATATCACAATGTTCTCCAGTTCAAAAAGCTAAGCCATTTGTGTACAAATGGTCATTCTCTTGTGGAAGTAGGGTGTTCTTCCCAATCCCAGGAATCTGAGTTTGACTTAGAGATCAACAATACAAGCCCCAAACCCAGACTTTACTTCCTTCGGTTAATTCCAGAAGCTTTTCGATGGAGCCCACAAACCAATTTTTTAAGATCATCTAAAATTAGCGTCACATCTTGCGACGCATATTCTGAATTGACCTCTGAAGAAAGTATATGATGAAAAATCTAATTTGCATGATTTTCCACTGACCTCAACTGTGGTCAATCATCCAAAAGAGTTTGCCGTTCCTACTCTGCTTATTTACAATTACACCAAAGCAGAGCACATAGCTAACGAGCAGTGAAGGCTAATTTCCACCAATTAGCATGATGCAAATTGCATGCTGAAATCATTACCCATTTCCTATCCGCATCATGAATAAAATGTGCAGTTTTAAAGGAGCAGTTTGGCTGTTTGCTCAAGCACTGCTGTAAAAAAGCCAAAGTGTCACTGCAAGCACAACTGCATTTTCATCTAAATCCCAATTAATTATCTTGGGCCATTTGTAAAATCAAAATTACAAGCCATGTGCTTTGGGTGCCTTCATGTAACATTACATGAGTTTAAGGAATATCGGTTTGATTAAGTTTGCCGTCTACAGAACTTTTCAAAGTACAAACTTTACCTTCACTGTCATGTCTACGTGTTACAGTATATCAGTAAATGCTCTTGATAACAAAATAAAAAGTAACAGCAATATTTCTGACCCTTTGGGAGGCTTAAGTAACATCCTAACTGTCGTGAGAATAGAGTTATTCATAATAGGATAATTAATACTTAATTCATCTTAACCGTGAAAGACAATTTAAGAAAGTCTCTAGAAATAATGAACGGTTGAACAAATAATGCTAAATAAATACATGTTGCTGCTGTCGGAGGAAATCCTTGTATTTCCATTTTTGTCATCAGTTTTTGACATAATTGATATAAGAAACTGCCTGTCGTCCTTTACATTGTGTGTAAATTTCAAGATGAATGGACCAAAAGAAACGTTCCAAAATGACTTGTAAAAAAGTCTGTTTCCATTGACTTACATTAAAAGTAAAGCAGGTTTTTTCCCTTCTCCTGTAAAGTTTTGGTGATAAGAGGTTTTCTTCCGACAACAGGGGTAAGTTCGTACATATTTGGGGACCTTAAGTGCCTGCTTCTAGTTAGAAATGGCCCTGGCTACGGTGTCAATAATCACACAGACAATCCATCTGACGTCATTTTTGGCAATCGTTGTTTTTGGTGTGTGTTTTCCATCATGCTGATTAGGTTCTGCTGCTTGTAGCAACGTTGATCAACTTGAGGTAAGTGGAAAATTCCATCACACTATTCTTTTAATGTAGCACATTTCGTGCATGCTGCAAGATACCTCCTGGCATATTTTTCATTTGCTCTTGAAATCATTTACGTAAAACGTCAGCTAGAGTTAGATTCACATTATGATAGGCCAGCCTGCTCAAAGGATGTCTCAGTAACTGACAATGGACAGTCATAGAGTTAGATTGAAAGACTGTAAACAACTCTCCCTCTCTCTCTGCCTCAATTGCCTTCACACTTAAAAGGGGCATCATTTGTTTGAGTCTGCGCTGATTGTTTGATGTAGTTCCCTGTAGCACTGGCCTGCTTTTCCCTCTCTGTAGATTTTTGTGGAGCACGGTATCAATTATATATACCACCCTTTTCTACATATATGCAACATATGCCCAATACCATATGGCCAGCCCTGAGCAAAAATGGTCTCTCTTAATTAACACATTAGAAGCAACAAATGCATATTCAAAGGCCCTGTGACCTAAATGATTATTCAAAGAGCCCAGTGATAAAGAACGTCGACAAAAGTGATCAAGTCGACTTCTCAGATCTCCTCACGTTGGACGGCAATGGCGCTTTTTAACGGTTTCCAAACAGTGTAAAAAAGTTTATTGAATAGTGGACGGTCTTGTTTTAGCAAGCTTGCTGTCTCTCATATACACAGACTCACATTAAGCTGAATGTATGTGGATTGCTGGCTGGCCCATCTGGCACTTATGGCACTCATGGCACTGGATAAATCACAACATGCACTCATATTGCAAAACTACCAATCTAGTCCTGAATCCTTCACTGCAGTGGTCTTGCTACACATCACAGCAACCCATGGGAGCAGCAAACAACTCTTCACCTCAATGACAACAAATATTCCTCGTTCTCTCGGAATATTTTCTCATAACATCACCAGCTTCATCACCGCCATCACCATCATCATCAACTCGAAAACAATCAGCGACCTACTGTGTTCTTCTTGCGCTCTTTGCAGATAGCACATTTGCAGCGGGTGACTGGGAATTCACAGGATCTCTACATACCCATTAACTCTCTCCAAACCTGGGTAATATGGCAAACACATCAAAGACAATGGGGGGAGACGGACTTGTTTGTTAAAAATGGCAGGGGGAAAAATATATGAAAGGAGAAATGTACTCCGTGTGAACGTTTGCCAGGGCCACTTCAGGGAAAAATGCTGGAAAATGTGATATTTCATACCTGCATCTCTGGAGGAGAGGGGAGAGGAAAACGAGTGGAGGGGGGATATAATAGCAAAAGAAAGGGGGAGGTGTAGGTGGGAGACTGTTTATTGTTTGTTGGCAAGGCTGCTGAAGCTGTAGATGCAGCTACAATTGCCTTCTTTATAGGCATTGTGGCTGAACGTAACGGTAATTTCCTATCATGGGTTATTATGTAGAATAAATAAATTGCATTGGATGTGCAAAAGCTCTCGCGGAAACCCTGTTTCATTAGTGCTTTGTTATTTATTTATTTATTTTGGTGGTTTGCCAGTGCAATGGCACCAGAAAGCAGGAACAAGTGAAGGGATAATTACTTTTTAAGTGCATGAGAATGGCCTTAGCTATATAACTCCATGGCCAGGGGTATGACGTTTATTGCCCAGGAATAGAAGATTAGTGCTGAGGAATCTGACGCAATGAAGCACTGCACCACAGGGGGCGCTGGCAGGGCCCATGTTTCTTCCTTCTTTTAGTGTGGCTGTCCTGCCTCCACTCTGAGCAAACAAAAAAGTAAAAGATACACAGAGCGAAAAAAAGTTTCTTCTATTTTGGGCAGATATTATAAATGTTCTATAAATGTATTTATGCCACTGTATGAATTTGACTTTATATACTTTGTACTCAGACTCTTAATTGGATGTAAGAAGGTCCATCAAACTAACTGAGAACACTTCTAGCCCAAAATGGGTACCGTTCTACTGCACACCACAGCAGCTCAGAGACAGTATTTCAGATGCAGATGGCATCTTCAGATTTCTGATTTAAAGTGAATAACAAGTAGACTTTATCGAGTTCCCACACATTCAGACGAGATACAAATTGAGAGTGAGGCTGTTTGATGACGGTATACACGGCTGTGCCAGCTCGAAGCTCGCTCTGACACGCGTCCAATACTACAATAGCTGTCAGCTTTCAACTATCAAAAGTTTGTAGCTTCGATTGTTGTTTGGAAACAAGTAATTAAAGGCAGCTCAGTCCTCGATTTTAAAGGGAAGACGTTAATCCCAAGCGGAGCTGAGCACCGAATATATTCCCTCACTTCCTTTAAGGGTGGCCTATTTGGGCCGGTGCCATTTAAAAAAGCAAGTAAACAAATAATTATCCATATTAATGTGCTGATATACAGGCCCGCATGGAAATCATCTGCAGCTTCAAGGTTAGATCTCTTCAGCAAACCCAGTCGAATGTGGGCAATCCAATCATTCGAGACAGATCAGGAGCCAAGTGACACATTGTCAGTTCAAGGTCATTACGACTTAAAGATACCGAAGCGCTGGCATTTTCACTCGACATTTTGTATTAATTGGAAATAGCATGATTCACTCAGTTCTAAATGAAAGAATTTTTGGTCAATCTTAGTTCAACTCTGACCTCCAAAATCTGGATGCCTCTTCAGATATTTCAACATGGAGGCAACAATTAGTCCCACGAGTCTGGGAAATAGCACAAATGCTCTTCCTCACAGAAACTCCGCTTGCGTAAAGGAACTTTTTAAAGAACGAGCACAGACAAGATTTTAATCAGTGACCGCTTTGTATATGAGACAAAGAAAATCTGGCATCAACAGAAACTGACCTAAAGCTTCAAATAGAGAGGGATCATTTCAGACTCTTTAGTCTGTTTTGGAGGAAAACGTTTCAGGTCATCCTAACTCCCTTTTTCCAAAACCTGCAGTAAACAGAAATTTTTATTATAGAAAATGAATCGGCTACAGCCCTGGAATGAGATTTCACAATTTTAACAACTCTAAGACTTAATAACTTAACACGATAAGCGATACGCCAAAAGAACTGGTCAGTCTTTGTGGGGACAAAAAGGATGATGTGGAGAATATTAATGTTTAGCAGACATTTGTCTCACCTCCTTTAATAAAAATGGATTGTTTAACAAGACACCGGGGCCGATATCCAATCATCCAATCATGTTGATGTTGATACTTAATGGTTTATTAAAATTTGCCTGGACTAACATTACAGAGCAGTGCACGATTTTTTCTGCAGGACTATAAATGTTAAAAATTTTTGTACAGTAGCCCAGAAACATTCTGCTCATCTGGAGCACAATCATTGGTCAGCTCTAAGCATCTGATGCTGATATATACTTTTAAGCAAATATCCACCAATACCGATATGAGTCTGATGCCATTGTGCATCCCTCCATAAAAGAGCTGAGAGGTTTCTATTTGGTTACACTGTCTAGCTACAGCAGATCCCAACAAAGGCAGGAATACAAACGTGCGTGTGTGTGTGTGTGTGCGTGTGTGTGTGGCCACGACTCTCTATAAGTGTTTAAGAGCTAATAAATATCCCCAATAAAAAAGATCAATGCGACCCAGCGTGTGACAGACATGCTGCAGAAACGTTGAGACTGACAGGTCTGAATGAATGAAAGGCGCCCAGCGCTATTGTCCCTTTAATAAAAAGTCTCCAGCACACACAGCTTTGTTGCCTTTTGACAGAGCAGAGGTGGGCGGTCACTGGCACCCCGGGCCTTTCAGCTACGGCGGGCTCCATGTGCCACACTCCCAGTGCAAATAATGGCAAGTGCATGAGGCACATCAGCCCACATGATAGCGCGGAGGATGGAGAGACAGCAGTCAACACAGCAAGTGCACTGACGGGACACCAACCACAGTAGGATAGGAGGGGTGGGGGGGGGTTAAAATAGGATCTTCTTAAAGCCTCTGTTTGAACTGCGTTTGGAGAACGGAGCGAAGTAAACACACGCCAGTATGAACTCATGCAGTCAAACTGTTATGAGGGGTCACGCAGCTCCAACCGGCCACCTTAGGCGGCCAGTGGTTCGCCCTGTGGACCAGCTTACAGCAGGTGACCCCGCGCATAAAACTACTCAGCCTAGCACTGACAGAAGAGCCTCACATCATCTCACCAGCTTGAGAACCAAGCTAAACCACCATCCCTCACCAGCAGACACAGGCCAAACACACTGCCTGGTAACTGCGAGCGCTTACTCGGAACCCCAGAGACAGACTTTCTCGTCCTGAGCTTGAAACAGACTCTTCTCTCCGAATTCACAGAAAAGGGCAAAGCCTTTTTTCGCGCTGTTTTACAGAGTTTGTGAGCAAGCAGAAAGACGACTCTCCCCACAGTCTGCGGGGTAAACAGGCTGAATCAGCCTGACGGCCGCAGTCGCCGTGATAATGCGCCTCGTTTTCCCTTTTTGCTCTCTAACATCGTTTAAAACATCACGAAAAACGTAAGAACAGATCAAAACTGTTGATTTACACAGCACGTACCATTGTGGAGCGGGGAAGAGAGCCTGCCAACAGCCTCAAAGACCCATTTTCCTCCTTCCGAAAAAAAGTTTACCCCCGAAAAAAAAAAACACACACACACAGAGAAGTGGAGGAGAGGCAGCGCGCGCTCACTTCTCGTTCTTCGCCTTTATCGGAAACCAAAAGCAGCTTTTTTTTTCTTTTTTTTATCGCGAGACGACGAGCATTTTTTCGCCTTTTTTATCAGAAAATGTCAGTTTAACGTGTGTATCCGTTCTCCGGATGGGAAGCGCTGCTGGAGAGAAACTCTGTCCGAGCCGGCGGGGCAGCTCGCGGCCCCCTTCACTGTGTGAAAGTGTGTGTGTGTGTGTGTGTGTGTGTGTGTGTGTGTGTGGGAGAGAGAGAGAGTACCGGCCCTCGCTCGTCTCTCAGTCCGCTCTGAGGTAAGTGTTTCCCGCTGACGGCTCAGCTCGGCGCCCGCGAGCGCGGAGAACCAACTTTTCTGCTTCTCTCCGAGGACCTTCAGGCGGTCTGGCGCTTCGTCTCCATCCCTTCTCCCTCTCTCAGTCTCTCCCCCTCTCTCTCTCTCTCTCTCTCTCTCTGTCTCTCACTCTTTCTCCTTCACCGGTTGGACTCGGGTCGACGGTAAAAACAAAAACGAGTGCGAACGGAGAAGCGGCGGGCTCGGCGAGGCGCGCGGCGCTGAGCTGCAGTCGGTGTGAGTGAGAGCTCGGGGGCCAGAATAAAAGAAACAGAGAGGAAAGCGAGCGCTGCTAACCGGTGAATTATTAATCAGCCCGAACGGCTCGCGGTCTGTCGCGCGGAGTGCGGAGGCAGGAGGGCAGCTGGGGGGCTTTAGGGGGAATTAAAGACGGGCATGGAGTGGAGCACGGACGGCAGGGGGATTAACCATGCACCGGCAACAACATGGCACAGGGGGGGAGAGAGAGGGAGAGAGGGAGGGAGGGAGGGTGGAGAGAGAGAGAGAGAGAGGGAGAGAGAGAGAGAGGGATGTGTGTCTGTGTATACAGTGAGTGGCGTTTAGCCCGTGATCAAGATATTAAAGCGCACTGTAAGCGCGGAGGTGAACTCACGAGCTTGGATGGAGGTTTGAACATGCACGCGGGCACTTTTCCCATTCATGAGATCCCAGTGGGGCTCCGCCGAGCAGCACTATTACAGTGATCTGCACTTGTGTTGAGTTATCATCACTTTTCTGGCACGTCCGGTCGATGTACATTCATCAGGGGAGCTCAGGTCACCGGGCGGTTGGTGCTCATGATTCAGTAAATTCTAAGCAAGTCCCGCGACCACGTGACCGACTCTGCTTTAACATAATAACCCGTTTTAACGGTGAAGCTGCCGGAGACCGGCAGCTCAGCATGCTGAGATGGCAGGTGGCTGGCGTTAAGGGCAGGGAGTTGAACCAGACTCAAGTTGGAAAGTTCAGAATCTGCTCCAGTCAGAGGAGCTGAACGCTCTAAAAACGCCAAAGCTGCGCAATCAAACGACCGAACGACTGTTTTCTAGATCTGTCCGTGTGTTTTTCTGGATTGTTCCTGGAGCTGGAGCTCCGTGAGGGTGTGGTGCTGACCAGAGCAAAATGACCAGCCACTGCAGGACTGTGTTTAAACTCAGTCCAGCCAAATCAAACGGCTCTGCAAAACGTAGAGTGCTCGCTGGGAGTGGTGCTGTAGAACGCGGGTCTGGCTGTTTTAATGGGTGTTAGAATGCGTGAATAATTAGCCTATATATTATATATTATATTAGAATATTAGCCTATATATATATAGTATTAAATTAGCCGGGAGGGTTTTTTTAATTGCAGTGCTTTCTACCAGTGGCTGCTGCAGAGATGAGATGACATACACATGGGGAAATTTTTCGAAAGCATGACGGAAATAATAAATAATGTGCCATAGCTTATATATAAACAGACATATGTTAGACATAAATATACAAAATATATATTTACTTATCAACCTACTTGCATTTTAGGCCTTTTGGCTTCCACCTTTACCCAAGTACAGAAGCAGCTGTGGACCTTTCTCGTGTTATAAATGTAATTCAGGCCATTCTGAGCACTTTTTCGAATCAGCTTCGATCTGAAGCTCATTTTAATGAATCCGGCCTTTTCATCAAACCTGAGCTTTGATTTATTTATTAACCAGTGCATTAACAGAAACTCTGAGAGGACACTTTGCTGAAAGGCGGCGTTTTCATGATATGAAATAAATGATTCTTTTAAATATTATAGTCTGTCTGCTCTGTTAAAGCCCACCGGAGACCCCCTATTTGCTTTGATAAAAACGGGGAAGCCCCCCCCAACAACCCCCCCCCCCCCCAAAAAAAAAAAAAAAAAAAACACATCTATTACAACTTTAAATGCATTAAAGCTCTCCGGTCTGTATTAAATAATACTAGTGGTATTAAATACTAAATTAAATACTAATTAGTAATAAATAAAAGCTAAATTAAAAATTTACTAATTAGTAATTCAATTTAAGTTTCTTCAATTTTTGACTTGAGCAGATTTTTTTTTGGGCAGTCACATCACATCTAAACTTCACTGAGCAGCTACACGGAGCCAGGGCTGACTATTCACTGCTAATAGAAATATATGAATATGTTTATCGTCACCTCCATTAATATTGTTTAATTACAGCGGATAGGGAACCCTGCTGTGATTGAAATGCTCATGTGTTTGTTCATATTTATGACATTAATCTGTGAGCAGAACCTTCTTCTCTACGAATCAGTGCCCTTTTTTGGACATGAAGGTTAAAGCAGGCGCAGTTTTTAGGTGTTAAAAGGAGCCGTGGACGTGGATGAGGCGGTGGAGTGAAGGCTGCTTGAGCAGGTGAGGAACCTGTGGCTGCAGCCGTAGAGAATCCCTTTCAGATCTCTTCCTTTATTCATGTAACCGAGGCTTCATTTCAGAGGAGTAAAGTAAAAAAGGACCATACAGGCCTTCTTTAAAAGTCGAATTAGAATCATAATCTAGTAAAGTAATAAACACGTTTCACATTTTATTTTAAGGACATTTCAGTTTGAATTGTGTAAAAAAAGGGGGGTAAGGTTTTAAATCAGGTGAGATGTTTTCTTTGACATTCTCATTTTCGAGAAAAGCAGGGAGTGTGGATGAAGGACTCCCCACAGCTTTTAACCTGTTTGGTACCGCTTTGAAATAAATTATGATATTTATATTTAGATATTTTGATCTCATGTGTAAAACAAAAATGCACTTTATGACTCTGGTTGTTTTTATTTAACACTTGTGGGTCTTATATACACTCTGAAAACAGATGGACAACAACAACACCTCTCTGACCAGACTCTAACATCAGTGTGTTCGGCTGGAGACGACACAGTTTGTGCTGCTTTGACACGAAATGTATGGAAGTATTTCTACACCCAGTTATGAAGAAAATTTTGGGTTCAAGTGGGTTACACAATTAGTGGGTTGTTATTTAATACATCGCTTTTTAGGCCATATAATATATATACATACATATACACACATACGCGTTATATAATATATATATATGTTATTATTATTATTATTATTATATAAAAATTACGTGTAAATTTAAAGTTTTTAAACCATAACACAAATATAAAATGCATTGTGGTTCATTTTTAACTCATCACTAAATACCGTTAGTCTGAAATAATTGAATAACCCACTATTTATCGACTCTTTAATTTTTTGTTATTTATTGGCTTGTTTTTATAAATAAATGTCCGCTCGTTTCTGGTCCTTTATTATTTTGTGGTCCTTTATTATTTTGTGGTCCTTTATTATTTTGTGCTGCTTTATTATTTTGTGGTGTTCCAGGTGTGTGAGATTTCTGTAAGGAAAAAAAAAGGCCACATTTTCTGCGTCGAATGACAATGAAATTACAGAATTAAGGAGAATTAAATTCATATCAAACGAAATTGTCTCACCTAAGTGTGAGAGTGACCAGACAGCTGCGGCACAAGCGCCACCAACACAACTGCTCTACAGACTAAACGGTAGAATCTCCAGGCTTCATAAACGTGTAGAACGTTCAGAGGGATCTGATACAAAAACACACTTCTTCAGCTTGGTGACGTGTGAAGGTCCAGAGGCTTTATTTTGATAAAAGGTTCCTGCAGGTAAAGCTCATCATCATCATCATCATCATCATCATCACCATCATCATCACTCTGCGGTTTTTTGAGAATGATCACTCAACTGGTCCAGTGAGTGAGTGTGTGTGTGTGTGTGTGTGTGTGTGTGACACTGTTACCGTTTGGACACTTTAAATAAACAATAAAATATTCATTTACAGGATTTCATCCGGTTTGCGTCATTCCTGAGTGTGTCGGGGGCTCAGCTCGCCCTGCAGCACAGTTTAACATTTAAAAACGTGCAAAATTATTAAAATGTTAAAATATTGACGTTTGAAGTGGTTGAAAGGATAAAGCGTCTCATCCATAAACACGAAAAAAAAGTTTTTTTTTTCTCAAACTTTTAAAGAAGAATGAAACTAAGTTCGGGTTTGTAGCCACACTATAATCAGCAGTGCTGAATGTGAGTGAAGTGTCTCGCTGTAATGGCTCTAAACTGACAAACGCACATCTTTCCGTTAGGACACACAAGTCTATGATATTTTCCCGGTTTTCTGTGAGGACGTGCGGTGCGCTGCTGAGGTGCCCGGGTCAGAGCAGATGAGGTCTGCCGTCTTTAAGCCGCGCAGAATAGTCCGCTCTTTATGTGAAACACATTAAAATGTAGCCTCCTGGCACTAAAGCCTCCTAACAGACAGGTCCTTGGCCGATTCCACCAAACCTCTGCTTCTCAGCTTAAACCCGCTCAGATGTCTCAGCGCTGTTAACCAGCGCGCGGCTCTACCTGCACAAAACTGCCCCCACGTTCATCAACGGCAGGCACGCAGCACGTGTTACACCACGTCCGTTTTCACGCGCAAGTTCCCTAAAACTTTCTCTTAAACTCTCTCTCAGCCTTTGGGCCTTTCAGCACCGGGAGCGCGCGGGACTCCTCCAACCAATCAGCGCGCGCGCAGCTAATTGGGCGAACGCTGGAAAACATAAACAAGCGTTTACGCTAAACTAACCCAGCGAGGAGCTTTCCTTAAGACAAAATGACGTTAAGCAGAGAGAGGGATGGCCTTTTTTTCCGAGGGACAGGGCGGCTTACCGACTCAGAGCGAGCCTAATTCCCCGGTTTTAATATTCGAGGCGCAGCGCTCTTTTCTCCAGTCAGGGACTAGCGGTCTTTTCACGGAGGGCCTCGTTCGTGCGGTCCATACTGAATGTGCTGCAGGCCTGCTGGGTTTCTTGGCTCAAGCCGCCGCTGCCTGGCCCGCGTTTAGTCCAGCGGCTCTACTCTAAACAGCACTGAGCTGAAAAGAGGAGCGTGAAACCAGGACTCAGCTAAGCAACGACTCGGCCAGGAATGCAGCCGAGCGGCTCGAATCACCAAGCGCGCGGCCTTTTCTTTACATTAAACACTCGAGGAAACTGTGCTGTTTGACCCAAAGAGCCCAGCAAGCGGCCGCCGAGTTCACCTTTACCAGCTCAACCCGCCAGAACGACTGCAGCGCTGAACTGGCCTGACAAAAAAAAAAAAACAACCCCGCTCTCTCTCGTAAAAATAGTCCTTTAAACTCGGAAAGTCTGGCCTAATTGAAATGTTCAAAGTGGCTTTCATGTTAAAGGTAGGCTATAGCCTACATTTCGATTTCCCGAGGGGCTATAGGCTTCAGTTCGTTTGGCAAACACATGAGTGGGCTTTTGAAAGCGCGCTGAAAGAAACGTGGCCTAATCAAACTTAGCCCGATAAGACGAGGCGCATCTGGTTAAGCTCTCGCCGCGTTTAAGCCGCCCTTTAATGATGTGGTTTTCTTGTAATGGTCGTAATGGGGGGCTGGGATACACCTGGCCCGCTGCGGAGGAGTTAGTGGGCCTACTCGTGTCTGACATGGTCACTCACTATAAGGTAACTCGAGGGGTTTAGTCCGCGTGTAGCGTGGAGAAAGAGATATATGAGCAGAGAGCCGTAACAAAGACATAAGCCCCTCAGCCACGGCAGGTAGAGCGGCGGTGAGTTAAACAACGCGGGAGAGCGCTGCGATTGGCCGCTCGGAGCGCAGCTTCATCGGGATTGGAGCAGAGAGAGGGGCCCTGCCCACCTTATCAGAGCCGCGCACAGCACTGCTGCAGGAGAGCAGCCTCCAGAGAGAAGGCCTGCGAGCACTCAGCTTATCTACCAGCAGCAAGGAGGGTCTGATTAAGAGTGAGTGAGCGAGAGAGAGAGAGAGAGAGAGAGAGGGAGAGAGATGGACAGAGAGGTGTGTGCATGAGTGCGCGCGCGTGTGTGAGAGAGAGAAAGCTTTATATTTTAGAGTTTACATATGTGCGCTCATCTCCACTAGGAAGGCACCATACGGGACTTTGCTGATACCCGATATTTTTCATATACATATCTGCTGATACCCATAAATAAATATTAGGGGTGGGAATCTTTTGATTCGATTCCGATTCAGGGGGCCGCGATGCGATTATAAAACGATTATCGATGCATCTTTTTTCTATACAGGATCTTTTTTTCTCACTGTGTGACAACTTGTTACTTTTAAAGCAAAGTATTTGTAATGATATTTAATGAGTTTACTTCCAATATCTTTAATTAATAAAACAAATGGAAGTGCTGTGGTTAGTGAACTGGAAGGCTCTCATTCACTGCTCTTGTCTGGAGCACATGAGACGCTGCTGCCACTCATCTGCGATAAAATGCGCGGTCACGTTGAGATGAGATCCAGTGGTCATGGATGTCCACGCAGCACGTTACAGCCGTCCGGACCATTTTCTTTAGTGATTTTATAATTCCGGGTTTGGTCGTGTTGTAGAGAGTCAGGGGTCACTGTGTCAGTAAAGTATCTGCGAGATGGGACATGCAACACTAAAAACGAGAGGGTCCAATACTAAAAACGAGAGTCCAACACTAAAAATGAGAGTCCAACACTAAAAACGAGAGAGTCCAACAGTAAAAACGAGAGTCCAACACTAAAAAAAGAGAGTCCAACACCAAAAATGAGAGAGTCCAACATTAAAAACAAGAGAGTCCAACACCAAAAACGAGAGAGTCCAACACTAAAAACAAGAGAGTCCAACACTAAAAAAAGAGAGTCCAACACCAAAAATGAGAGAGTCCAACATTAAAAACAAGAGAGTCCAACACCAAAAACGAGAGAGTCCAAGACTAAAAACAAAAGAGTCCAGCACTAAAAACGAGAGGGTCCAACACTAAAAACGAGAGAGTCCAACACTAAAAACGAGAGTCCAACACTAAAAACGAGAGTCCAACACTAAAAACGAGAGTCCAACACTATAAATGAGAGTCCAACACTATAAATGAGAGTCCAACACTGAAAAAGGGGAGTCCAACACTAAAAACGAGATAGTCCAACACTAAAAACAAGAGAGTCCAACACTCTCTAAAAACGAGTGCCCAACACTAAAAACGAGAGTCCAACACTATAAATGAGAGTCCAACACTAAAAACGAGAGTCCAACACTAAAAAGTTGTGAAGGTGAAGTCGCTTCCCATTCAAATTTTCCTGTTCCACCTTACGAACGAAAAAAATTTGAACAAGAAACGACTTCAGCCTCGTAAAACAGTCAAATGATGAGAGACATTTTACAATAAGCTGCTCTACTTCTGAGGAAAGGTGTTTTGGTGGAGACGGGAGGAAAGCGGCTATAGCTGAGTTAAAGCTTAAAGCAGAGTAAAGTTTACATTTTTAGCCTATATTAGGACTTCAGCACACACTGAGACATACTGGATATTAAATATTTGGCTCCCAAGGTGGTTTGACATTGTTGAAAGGACAAAATGGCTCTTCTAAACATTTGGGTTGTGACTCCTGATCTAACCTGGCTTTAATGCAGAGCCAGTCGGATTTCTCGCTCATCCAGTAGTGTGTTTGTTATGTGCCGCCACAGACTGTCCAGGCGCTGCACTTACCCACTTCCAAGTTCTGCCCTTTGCGTTCCGTCAACATTACGTTGTAAATTAAAATTTCGAAAAATCAATTTTTGACATTTAAGAATTGATTCAGAATCATTCACGTCCGCATTGCGATGCATCTAAGAATCAATCTTTTTTCCTGCGCCCCTAATAAATATATATAAATTCAGAGATTTGGATCGATCCATGTGGACTAGCAGTGCAGAGAAATATGACATCTATTTCTAAATGTTTACAAATCTATATATTTTAGCACAACATCCCAGCATCGTGCAAAGATTCTGCTTTCACAAATACATCAGCAAATATTGGTCTGAAAACATCTGTCTGTATTTTTAAGCAAATATCCACTGATATCCTTGTGCATCTCTAATCTCTAAATGTATCTGCATACTGAAATACCCATATCCTACATCTTCTAGTTTATTTTCTTCTGGATTTATGTACCAAAAACACTCACAATTCATTTTATAAGGCCATTTCCCAACATCTCTTTATCATTTAGAATTAAACAGACTGTTTTTGTATAGTCTTTAAAGAGAAATTCTGCCAATTTTTCAGAATTTCTTAAGTTGTTAAGATGTAAATTCGAAGTGTTTGGACGTGAAATGCACTGCTCTAGAGAAAACGACCAAGTCAGAATGATCCATTTGATGCCTCTAAGACCTACATCCCAAAAAGGCATTACACAAAAAGGTTACTGATGCATTGCAGATGCAATGTCTGAAACATTGCTTTACCAATAGTTTTGAAATAAGCTTTTGGCTTAAAACATATTTTGAAATGCAGTAATGGTGGAGAGGTACAAAAAGTTTCTGAAGAAAGTTTATTTTTTCTGATTTAACACTCTTTCATTGTCGTCCACATTACATATAAAAACTTGGACTATATATGTAGGTTCACTAGTTGTTTCAGATAGTAAATATCGTCATACTATCCATCATGACTTCTGGCTCCAATTACTAACACCGTAAAGCGTCGGTAAGTTTCTCTACAATGAACCAAAAATGTTGAAAAGCTGGTGGAATTCCCCTTTAAGACCGATATATTTAAATGATCTCTGTTCTGACTGCCTGCCCTTTATTGTGCCTCATTCAGAAAGAAGTATGGGTTGAAACACTCCTTGTAGTCTCATTATGAATGGGAGGGGTTAAACGGGTGGATACATGTTCATGACATCACAAAAACAATTAATCTAAAACGGTTGTTTTCTGCAGCTCAGTTTCCATACAAGGACCGCATGGAGACTTTAACAGTGTTTACATACTACATCAAACTCTTTTATTGAAAGAAAATGAGGAAAAGTATGTTTCGAGGGTATGAGCCCTTTCAGGCGCTAAAACTGAAAAGAGAGCACGGCTTACTGGAAAACATCGTCACACTTCACACAGCGGCCAGTTTCCATCTCTGTTCTTCCAGCTTGTGTAATACAACACTTACACTTACACCGGCCTCAGTTAGCTCACATATTACAGATACAATGTCTTGAAATTTGTTTTTTTTGCAAGCTTGATTTGCCTTTATGAGAAGCATTTCTACATTCTTGAAGGAACAAAACTCAAAACGTACCAAAACTACATTTGCTTGATTAAATATTTCAAGTATAACTTTTGATACATATGAGATGAAGACACTATGAAATTATGTATCAAATGTCTGCAGTAATATTTTGAAATGCTGGGCTGTCTTGCGTGAATGTGGGTGCATGAGTTGATGGTTGTGAGTGTGTGATGTTGCTGCAGCAGTGCTGGGTCTGGGCTTGATCCAGGCGGGTCTGGGGCTTTAAAGGCTGTGGTATCTGGGGAAGTAGGGGTTGTCCTCCCCTAGAGAGAGAGAGAGAAAGAGAGAAAGAGGGGAGAGAGAGAAGGCCCGCTGTAATCTGCTTTTCTGGCTCCCCATGAAAGAGTGGAGAGGACACACCAGAGACCAGAGACCGGCCTGTCAGATCCACCGCTCCCCCAACTGCAGCCATCCTCATCTGTTATCTATCTCTACCTCTCTCTCTCTTCATCCATCCATCCAACCGCAATCATAAACCCAACTCATCCCTCACCGCTCTATTTTCCACTTCTTGTCCATCCAGCCATCCTCAAACGTTATCTCTCTAACCACAATCAAAAAGAAGAAGAACCCATTTTGGTTCCCTAAAGACCCTTTTAATAGTTTTTGAAGAACCATTTTTCATAATGAGATGTGTGAGGTTGAAGAACCTCCACATAACATAAAAGATTTAAAAATAAAGAGTGCGTTTAAGTCAAGAACCGTTTAGGAACCTTAATTTTTAAGAGTGTATGGTTAAGTCTACCCATGTAATCTTCATCACTTAATATCCATTCAGCCATGCAGAGCCTCACAGTCTCTGTGCATCCATTCAAGCTCAAACATAAGCTTTAAGTCTACCCATCTCAGCCACATGTAGCTCCCTTTATCACTCTATTTTTCACTTCATTTGTTCTATCTGTCATCTCATTCAACATTTCTTTCTGTCCATCTTATCCATTCATTTCCAAACATAAGCTTAAGCGTTTCCATCTCAGCCTAATCTGCAGCTCCCATTACCACATCTCATCCAGCCATCCTTGTTATGCTTTGACCATTTATCTCTCTCTCTGTCTGTTTTCCTCACCACTCCATCTCATAAACACTATTCTTGGTCTTCTTAATATGTCCTCATGCAGGTGTTTCTCAAAAAAAAAAACAACCTTTATCAAACCCCTAGAATTATATCTATATCAGTGGTACTGGGAGATCCACCATGTGAGATCACTTGCTCTTCTGCAACTCTCTAAATGCCTCCATCACCTCCCTAGAGTCAGGACCATCACATCCAAGCAGTTGCATCCTCTTCCCCTTGTAAGAATGAGCACATTTCCAGCATCTAATCTGTGCCTCAAGCCCTGCTCATTGATGGACCACTTTTGTGTCAGTTAAATGTGAGAACCATAAATTGAATTAGTCCAAAAGCTGTCTCAGTGAATGAAGATTTTGGTTCAGATTCAGACATTTCATGTCGCTTTGATGATCTTCCAAATATCTCTTTGCTCTAGAATAATCATGACACTTTATGGTACCATCATTCTGTCTTTTTCTCTTGGCTTTGCCACTCTGTCTGCCTCTCTCTCTCCCTCTCAGTTTCCTGCGCTCTTTCACACCTCAAAGATGAGAGTCTTGTTTGGTGGAATCAGGCCATAGAATCTGGTCTGCCTGCTCTACACTCGCCCCTCCATCTCTCTCTCTTTTACGCTCTCTCTCCACCATACCCCACACCCCCCACCCCACCCCGCCGAGGGGAGGGGCTTCCTTGGCAGTTCCAGGCTCTGTTTGGTAGACTGGGTCCAAGTGAACATGAATATTCATGAGCCAGCCCCCTCCCCTTCCCTAATGCCACGGCAACACTTGGTAGCAGCACATGGCGGGACAGCTGTTGCAGGCCAAGCCAGGCATCTGTGCACAGAAAGAGCAAGATAGAGAGCATGAGAGAGAGAGGGAGAGAGGGGCAGTGATGTGGGCATCTGTGGGGAGAGATTGACAGCCGGATGGATAGATGGACAGAGAGAGAGAACGAGAAAGAGGGAGCAGGGCAGGTGAAGGGTAGCAGTAGCCTGTGAACAGTGAGGGCTGTGTTAAGGTGCCGTGTGTGACTTTGAGGTCAGAGAAGGATTAGAGAGCGCAGAGAAAGGAGGCAGTTAGTGGACTCATGCTGGTAAAGAGAAAAACAAGGTCAAATCGAGAGGGGCATTTAGATATGACCATGAAACAGAGCCAACCATAGATAAAATAAACAAGCCTGAAGGAATGCCTTAATAACACTAACATTTCCGAAACCGAAAATTCAGTAACATTTCTTATTGTAAGGTTGGGTCTCGATTTTATAACCATGTAAATCTGACTTCTGGTTCTGGTTGTTCTCACATTGGCATTACATCACTGCCATGTCAAACCCTGTTTCTTTCCTTATGTACAAATATTTTAATATCTGAAATGATCAGTTACCTTTTACACTGCGTGAACATTTATGATGAACTGAACAATATAATTAGTTATAGGACAAAATCTCATTGCATTATTGTACATCAAAAGTTAAGAACACTTGTGCCGTATCCTTTAGAGGTGCCATTTCAGAGATACAAGATTTCTTACGACAGCAGTGATTAGCTGCAGGGCCTCCAGTGAAAAGTGACAAATTCAGTGATTCATTTTTTTCCTTTACACTTCCAACTGACACTCAGTTCTGACATCTTCCCATCTTACAGAACTAAACTCTCACGTACAGCTCCCTTCCCCCAAACCCAGCCTCAAAGGGGTCCAATTTTGGGCAGCACCACTCCACACGCACACAGGGATGGCCGCGTCTGTGCTGCCCTACATAGCCAGTAGTTCAGCAGCCTCTGGGGGCTTGAAGCATGTCAGCTCCCCTGATAAGACCCTGCATACACAGCCTGTTCTCAGATCCTCCATCTGAGGGCCAACTGGGTTTAGGGGCTGTCCCATGTACCTCTCCCCCTAATTAATTAGGCTTAATTGAAAAGAAATAGCTCAACAAAAAAGTGCCTGTATTACACAGTTAATAAATGACGCAGTGTTTGAAATCCTCAACATCAACTCTGACAGCTAATAGTAAATAAAATGGGTATGTTTGTGGAACACTTTCCCAAATGTTGCTTAAATTTGAATTTAAACAAGGTGTGAGTTAAGCAGAATATATTATCACCTCACAATTAATTACAGTGTCATCCCATTAACGAAAACTGAAAAATGTAATTCCTTTTAAGCACGTTAATTATGACACAAAGAGAAATTGGAAAGAGAAAAGTGCAAGTCTTCCAAGTGTAAATAGGCCTAGTCAGAAAAAGTAGGATGTAACACTAAAAATTAATGGCACACTGGTCCAAAAATATCCTGTCCCCTGTTTACTACAAGTAGAAATAAACTGTGGAGAGAAAATGGGCCTACCTATCAACAATGAATGAGTGACCATATTTGTTTTGCCCAAAAATGACTTTGGAAAGGAAATGATATATAGGAAAACAATAACTGCATTGATTTTCTGCTGCCACCATTTACTGTGACTACTCAAGTCGGGCAGGTTGCCTCAAAAACAGGAAAGCCAAGAATTTCCCTTAACACAATATTATCCCAAACCACAGCTCACATCACACAGAGTAGCACCAAAGATAACGCAGGCTGGCAAAGCAGAGAGAGAAAGTAACATACAGAAATCATGAAAGTAGGAAAGAAGTAAATGAAGGGACAGGACGAGAGAAAGAGAAAGAGTGGCCATACCATCAGCCACGACCTGGCAGAGAAGTCGTAACACAGCTGCCACCTGAGCCCTGGGTCAGCCTGTCTGTCCACCGCCATTTCCCGCGCTTTCCCACCAATGAAAAAAAGAGAAGGAGAAGAAAAAAAAACCCAAAGGCAACAACAAGAATCCTCTTCCTTGGATGGCAGAAAATTAATAAATAAAGGAAAATCGCTCAACGAGCACCAATCAGAAAGAGTACGCTAGTAGGATGCAGGCAGTGTGCGTGCCTGTGTTTGCATGCGTGAGAGTGTGTTAGATGTGTGAGTGTGTGTGTGTGTGTGTGTGTGTGTGTGTATGAGAAAGAGAGAGAGAGAGGCAGAGAGGGAAAGAGGACATTGACACAGAAAAATGCCAAGAAGCGCTATCCAAGCAGCTGCAGCCATACAGAGCCGCTCCAAGTTGCCTTGCCATGTCGAGGCTTACAGACATACCAGCGCCCAAACAGCCAACCAACGCAAGGCTCTCTGGGTGTGAAGGGAGTTTTTCTGCCGACAGCAAAATATTTACTTTGAGGGCTGCATTCGCAGTTGAGAATGAAATACTCCTGATGTGCTGATGTATAAATGCGTATCTGTGTGTGTAACAGAGAACGGACTCTGAGGGAGACTATTGTTCTGTTACTACACATTTTCCACAACTTTCCAAACACAAGTGATATATTGAATTGGCTTGATTCAAATGTGTACATCATTTCCACATGAATAAAATGACATCAACATGCTTATTGCCAAAAGTAAGCAGGGATGGATCACTGACCGGGCCAGTGGGGCCTGTGCCCAAGGGCCTCTGACTGCCAGGGGGTTTTGGGGCCTCATGCCACAAGATTTGAGGCAGTTCAAAGACTGGGGACAGTCCATTGATGCTGAAATTAGATAGATATATTGCCCTTGAATCTGTAATATCTAAATGAACAAAAACGAAGAAACAGCATCTGCACTCAGGCCCCCCAGCCCATACACCTCTTGCAAATATGAGTGAAATATGAGTGAACAGCAAACCCCTCAGTCCTCTACGTTTGTTTTATATGTTGTATCGTTATAAAAAATTTAAATAATTGACCCCCCCAATTGCACATTAACAGAGCATTATTATTTTTTATTTTCTCAGGACTGCAGAAATGCACATAAACAAGCACATGTTGTCTATTAAAGACATTTCAAGGTCCAGTTTTTTTGCATTATCGTGGAGGTGGGAGGAGGACATCCAAAAACACATGTGCTTAGGGGTCTCCTGAGACCAGGATCCATCCCTGAAAGTAAACTGCAAGACAAAATGTGTTGACATAATGTATTTTGTTCATGTAGAAATTATGTACAAGTCAGTCGAGTGAAATCGATGCATTTGAGACCTAAACACAAAGCAGACAGCTACCGACCTTACCTGTATTTTACAAATGGTCCAAAAAATGAACTTTGACAGGGTTCTTTGACAAGCGATTTGCCTACTCTGCCTCTCTTGTACAATTTTTCAGTCATGTGAAATGGTATGCTGAAGCTTTTCCTAATTGTCCCCAAAAGCACCCATGCATTCAGCCATTTAATTTCATTAGACATTTTCCATCCGTGTGTATTTTCACTTTCATTGGCAGAGCAGGCAGTAACACCAATAGCTGGCAAAGAGTTTGGCCACTGACAAAAGGTCAAGTGTGAACACATACAGTGCTTACACAACGAAAATGTGACGCAGGACTGAACAAACAGTAATAATAAAGGTGCCTAAAGGGTTATTTGAAGCAATGCCATAGAAGAAGCACTCAAACATTTCAACAGATGTTTTTTTTTTTAAAGGGAAACTCCTTGGGACTTGCAGCAGAATTATTAAACATGCAAATGAGCCATGTTTCTGAGTGGCTTAAAAATTATTGTCTGACTCTGAACCACAACAAAAGTCTGTATGTGCTTTAAAATAAGACAAAAAGTACTTGAAAGATTGATAATACTCAAAAGTTAAAATATTTTTGAGTCACTTTGGATCCCCATTTGAAATATGACGTACACATAAAGACACATACTGCTTAAGACTGTTCAGGTTTTGATCGAAATGACAAAGTATTACAGTTAAGACATTGTTAGTACAATTTAACGTGCATGATTTTGTCACATATGTCCTACTGTGTAACTCTCACTGAGCCTTCTAAATGGTAATTAAATCTATAATGCTATTATATAAACAGGCTTTTAAAAAATAATGGAACTGTAGCAAATGAACTGGCATCCCTGTATATTTAAAACAGAGCTCTGACTTTTTATACAATTGAATGTCTATGGCTTTTCTTTAAGTGCAAAGAAATACTTTGTCAGTTTATGAACAACACTAGGGTTAAGGAACCATTTAAAACAGTAACCAACAACTGTAGAGTGCCAGTATGAAGAAGAACCTTCAGTCATCTTTATTAGTAAAAGACATACAGTGACAGAATGTACTACCATCAAAAATCTAAATAGAAAAAATGATTAAAGCACATTTTTAAAAGCAAAAATTAGACGCCTTTAACGACAAATCTGAATGACGATTGTGGGAATTCTCACTGATTTATTAAAACATCTACACACAGAAACCTACATTCACATCCGCTTACACCAAGATAGTCAGGTACACACACTTGCATGGGTACGCACACACATACAAACATGCATGCTTTAAATTTCGACTGTAGCTACATGTTGTTTTATTTAATATCTCTTAAGCTTAACCAGGGACAGAGGCTGCAAATTGGCCTTAGCTACAAGCCCTACGTACATTACATGTTGCATTCGATCTTTTACTATTAAAATTAACAAATAAATAAAATAAACCAAAATATGTTAACCACTCCAGAGTACACATCTGAAAAACAATCCACTGAAATGCTCTTTAGGGAACTAATGGGGGTGCTTCTGTGGCGTCACTCCAAAGAACCCTTTTCATCACCTTTATTTTTACGAATGTAGATTTTTACGAGTGTGACAGTAAAATAAGCCTCTCAGGGCCATTTCTGACGTGTCTAAGCGCAGCCGAATTCAAACTGATGACAGACCTCTTAACTTTCTAGGTGAGGTGTACCTTGAATCTCACAGATGCGCCCATGGAATTTCCACTCAACATCGCTAAAGTGACACAGTGTCTCCCAAAGGCAATTCCTGACCACATGTGTTTAAGAATAAAAAGTGTTGCTCAACAGCAAGGCCTAAGATTCTCAACAGTGGGCCAAACAAAACCTATTTCTTTTTTCAGAGGTTTTTCTTTTTTTCAAGCATTCAGAAAAAAAGATCTCAGCGAGATTCAGTAGTAACCTTCCGTCATTATCGGAAAAAAAACACACATTTCTATTTTTGTTATTTTTATGCATAATTTGAAAATGCTAGTTGCCGCTTAGATTGTGACAGAATTTGATGGCAAATTGACCAACAGAAATGCTGCGAAATCGCTGAAATAAAATCTAAGATTTAAGATCAAATTCCCTTGGGCTTTTATTTAGACAAGCTTATGTTCCAACAGTGACATTCTGCTGATAGGATTTGTTAATTTATTGAATATATTATTGAATAATTTATTTCTGTGTATTATCTGTAGGCCAAAATTGTTATTCTATAGACACTGCCTGGGTGGGACCTGCCAGTTTATAGGGGTTTTATATTGTACATTTTTGGTACATGTGACATTAGACAGACACTGGAAGTGTATTGGTCGGTACCTTAATCTGCGATGGATGGATGGATGGATGGATGGATGGATGGACGGAATACTTTTATATAACTTCAGATCATCCTTAAGAGGATTGAGATTGAAAAGTGTGCACATGAATACTGTACATGCGTATACATTGTTCCAGCTGATGTAATGGCTGAAGGAAGTATTAAGGTAATTGCAGAATATTTTTGTGTGTGTCCCGGTCCACTCAGGTACCCATACTGTCCGCAAAAAGCCACGTGTGCGGTGAATGAGAGCTCTGCCGTGGGCCTGTGAAGAGATGCGGTCTATGGGGAGATGTAGAGAGGGACCCTGGGTGTCAGATGAGGGGTAATTATAAGCCTAGTTATGGTGTGATGGCTGTTACTGGAGCCGCACTTGGCACGGCTCCCTAATTTGAGGGAATTAAAACGCGCTAGACGGGACCTCTTTGTGCACCCTGCTCCCCCCCTCCACCCACCCCCACCCACCGACACACAGGCATACACACACCCTGTTTGCGTTCAGAGCTGGCACTGAGCTGGCACGGCCTCAGAGAGGGACCTTAACGGAGGGAAGCGCCTCAATGCCTAGATGACCCCGGGTAATATGGAAATCAGCGGGTGGGGGGGACATACTGCAGAGTGAAGGCTCCCCACTATACCATGTGCACACACAGACAAACTCAGTGAATGTATTCCTGCTGGTAGTCCATGAGCACTGCCCATTCATGGGCCATGCCAGCCTGCTGTTCGACACATTATTATAAAACTGTTCAAGGAAATTTTCATCTTCATCTGCATATTCTTGCTTTAGACCTACAGAAAGACTGAAATTTAGCCCAAATGTAGTCACTCACTCATCACTGGACACACGTTTGGGGTCTGTATTTTGCTTCGTTAGTTTTGTACAGGGTCTATAAGGCTAATGCAGCTAAAAAGTAATGGAAGCTCATACTGACACAGTTAGCACTGTTCAGACTGCATTCTTAAATCTTTAAAAGTATGGACAAAGCTCATGCTTCGAGATGGCCAACACCACTGTTTTTAGCCATGTGGTGTTCACTAATACGCAAAAGTCAGAGACCATTATTCATTTAATTTTGCCCAAACTGACACTAAACACAACATTCATTATTCATAAAATATTTCTGAGGAGATCAGATATAAAGCAGCATCAGAAAAAAAACATACTTAAATTATACAGAATCATCAACAACTATATATAATATATAATATACATGTTGTCAGTATTTAGTGTGTCGAGCCTTTTCCTTTATTACACCTTCCTTCCTTTTTTTTCAGTTTTTCAAAGAATCCGCAGAGCTATTTTTCCACATCTCCAAAGTTCAGTCTTAGAAGTTGGTTGCACTTTCGCATTGTCACGATCAAACTCATTCAATGGTCTTGAGGTCTGGACCTGGGTGGGATGGTGCTTCTATGGTTTATTTACATGCTTTCTTCTTTTTTTTGCAAAGGCTTCTTAACAGCTAGCTGTCCTACAGCATTGTTGCCTTCTCATAATGGAAGGATGGAGAGAAAAACCTGTGGAGCATGATATTCTTTTCTCTCTCTCTCTCTCTCTCTCTCTCTCTCTCTCTCTCTCTCTCTCTCTCTCAAAGATGTAAGCTTCAAGCACTGTTTATCTGAAGGGGGCTAGTTTTGGTGGTCTACCAGGTCTTACTTTGTTGTTAGGAGTTAGTTTTCTATATTTCAGTCATGTTATTTTTTTCTTTCCTTGTACAAGCTGATGATCTTATGTATAATCTCCTCAGAAACATCTCCTGATAATGAATAAAGTGCTCAATGGGCATTTTGACTGGAAATTAAATAAATGAAGGGTGGTCTCTGACTATTGCACATTACTGTATTTTGTTTATATGACAGAATGTCACACAGATCCAGAAACCACATAAGCAGATCTGTTTGATATTGCCTAACAACTCAGTTCAGGATTTTGGGGCAAGTGCGTGATCGTTAATTTTAAGTGGTGAGGTAAAAGCTTCCATTACTTGTTAGGTACATTTCAAAAGCTCCAGTGCAGAATTAAGCAAAGCAAACTTTAAACACCCAACCTGTTTTAGCTGACCGGCTACATTTGGGATTAGGGGGCATCATGTATGCTATTACCCCTTTAACACGTAGTCTCACACGTGTAGAGTCATGGGCAGTATGATGAAGTTTAATGGCTTGTGGTCAGTGGTGAAAGAGGTGGTTGAGGATGAAGCGGGTTGGAGCCTAGAAGCCGTACATGTCTGGGTAAAATTCTTTATCTGATGAATATCCTTTTTATTTCTACTTTGATGTCCACTCAGCGCCTCAGGTCCATCTAAAACCAGGCTAAATTTGTGCATTTAAACATGCTACACTAAAAACCCCTATTTTATTCGCTCTCTCGGCCAGCCCCTGAATCTCTCGCTTGGCCTATTTTGTGTAGCCACTGGTTTCACTTATTAAGTTTCAAAGGTTTCTGGGCAACGTGGGTTAAAAAAAAAAGGCGAGAGAGAAGTTACCAGGCATTTTTTTGGCACACCACTGCTTGTTTCTTGCCCAGGACGAGAAGGTTACCATGGCATCGGTGGGCACCTCATAAAGCAAATCATTGTTGGGGGTTGGTGATTGTGTGTGTGTGTGTGTGTGTGTGTGTGTTCATGCCACACTAAATGCCCAAATGCCATGCCTGCATCCTCTAAATACTAAAGGGCACTTGCTGACGCCAGCCTGGTTTTCATCCACACCATCTCACTGCTTTTCTTTCTCACGCAAATTTTTCATCTGCCTGCCTATCGGCCAGCCGGCCTGCCAGTCTGTTTGTCTATCGGTCGTCTCCAAAAATGTCACTGGCTGCCCCTTTCACCTGCGATACTGGAGAGGCCGGTCATCAAACTCAGTTGATTGGGCTCTTGCTATGCTATTAACAATATCCACACGTTTGCGTATGTGAGAGAAATCAAGCAGAAAATGTAATCCTGGATTGGAAATAGATAGAGAGCCCCGCTGCATCGACTACACTTTGGGGTAAGGGGAAAACTGTGCATATTCAATTTTTACCAAGTAATTCCTTTAACATACGTATTACATGGAGGGATTTAATGGCTTTTATCTATTAGAGATTTTTATTTTATTCTGATCTGTTGACAAAAATGTCCTACTCATAATATCTGATGATTTCAGGAGCGATTAATATGTCAAATGTTATGTTGTGTATATTTATAATTATGTTTACACATCTTTATAATAATACTGCAACAATAAGAATTACTTAATAATAAGTTTACTTTTGATTACTATTATGAGATTAATAGTTATGAGATTATCCACTTACCTTTATTATTATTATTATTACTATTTATTGCTGCTGTTCTCATTGTTGATGATGATGATGATGATGATGATGTTGGAGGTGTTTTTTTTTTTTAATTAAGAGCTGAAAAGATATGAGATCATACACCTACCTGAACGTCTGACAGACACAGAAATGACAAAACACCGCTTGTAGGTACGACAGCACCTATTAAAACAATAAAAAGAAACCATCATAGCATTTAAAGCAAATAAACAAGCATGGTTGAGCCTCAGCATGAAGCCATATTCCAATTGAATTAAAAGGAGTTCATCTAAATTACACTGTTTAAAAAAACATAATTCATGACACAATTAAAATGTGTGTGTGTGTGTGTGTGTGTGTGTGTGTGTGTGTGTGTGTGTGTGTGCTTTTTTTAATTTTTTTTTTTTTAATGACACTTTCGGCCAAAAACCCTACAAGTGCTTTAGGCTACTGACTAGTGGGAATTAAAAACCAGGTAAATCTTCATCTTTCTGGCGATATACTTGCTCAATTAAAACGTGCATTATTCAATAATTACATGAATGCTATATAATTGTTTTTAATATTCTTTGTATCTTTAATCTTTAAGTTGATTTTTTTTAATCATTATTTAGAATTAGACCCAATAAAGGGCTCAGCAGAATGGTCTCTGTTACAGCCCATGTGCAGGCCTACAACACCACATACTACGTCTATACTGACACCGTGTCCACACAGGCAGCCAATTCTGGTGAGGATGTTAGTATTCAAGGAAGGCTTAAAGGCTCAAACGGCAAGATGCTTTAGTTTCTCGGATGCTCCACCAAATTTCTCCCTCCTGGCTCACCAAGGCCTGACCAGAGTCAAGCCTCGGTTGTTACAGTTGTTGTTTGGTTTTTTTACAGTTGTTAGTGCCGCACAGCACCCCCAGGTCTTGTTTAAACTACCAGAAGCAGAAAAAACAGACCACAAAATAACACATACCTGCACAACTGCTTACACATCCATGCCAGTTTATTACCCTGAAAAACAGTGAATAAGCACTTTGTAATGTTTTCCTTAATGCTGTAGGAGCCAAAGAAAAGCAAGGGGAGAAAAGCAAAGGCAGCAAATGGCCCAAATGCCTGTTTTCTGAATGTTTTTGTTTTTTAAACCGTTGACTAAGACCAGGAAAACTCTACATAACAGAAGTGGGTTAAGAACTAAATGTATAAATCATACAGAAATAACTTCTGGCCTTAATTATTTGACGCAGTCGTTTGGTAGCGCTGGCTTATACTGTGTACTGCGCACACACTGCAGCCTGTTTCACGCAAAATTAGGAGGAAATTTCCACGCACAGGCATGAAGGAAGGTGTTAAAGGAAGAGAATCTCTCGGGAAGAGCTCAGAGGGAAAAAAGGAGCCATCCGCTGGATAAAAGAGAGAGGAAGACAGCTAACAGAAGCAGCGAGGAGGCACCCGGTTTGGATTTTCTGCTTACAGCCCCCAATTCACGAGTTACTGTGTGAGAAACACTGAAGCAATTTGCGGTTCCCCTCAAACATCTGAGCTGAGGGAGAGATAAACTTACGGGTGAGAGAAAGAACAGTGACGTTAACACGACACAGTAACGCCGGACAGGTGTGGGTTTATCTTCGGTGGGGTGAACAGGGCAGCTCGAACAACCTGGAGACGCTGGTTTGTTTTCCGCCCGTATTCCGTCAGACCCCGCCTACCTACTGTCTACCGTGACAATAGTCTGATCAAAACGGTGAAATACTAAATATTCACACATGTGATTATTTAGTATTTACCTTTAGACGCGGCTACTGTCAAGAATTAAAGTGCTGAAACTTGAACTTCACAAATGAAAAGATCCGTCACTGGAGTTTATTGAGGCAACATAATCGCACTAATATTCTGCTGGAAGTTTGTTTTTAGGTTGCATTGACTCCGTTCATGATGTCTTCATTTCAGGTATTTTACTGGTTTATTTAAAAATAATAATAATAATAATAATAATAATAATAATAATAATAATTTATCAATATTATTGTACCAATATCGCTTTCATCAAGGAAAACGAAAGCAGCGCACGTTTAAAACGAACTGAACTGGGCTTTAAGGACAGTTTTGTATTTTAAAGCGTACATTATTTATATTATTTGTACCTGTACAGCAAGTGTCTTCACTTGTCACTTTCCCTGAATAGATTTTATTCTTCTTATTATTAATCTTATTATTTTTATATTGCTAAAAAAGGTACTTTTTTTATTTAATAAATTGCATACAAGTGACCCACAGACTCCTGCGCTATGATTGGCTGGTAGTATCCAGATTTCTGCGCTATTGGTGGACTACTATTAGTCTATACTACTGTCCAATCGCAGTTGCACAAGGCGGGGCTTCCCGGAATACAGGCGGAAAATAGAGAGTCAGGAGTGAGTAACTCCTACTGGACTTAAGTGAATGCTCTATCGCCCTCTGCTGGTCTCCTTTTCGCAGTTAAAGGGGCTTAGTGTGCATCTTTCTGGCCCTGGTCACCGTAGTTGGAAGACAAGTTACGTGTAAACACATTTAGAATCTGATAGCCCAACTTTTGACTGCTAATTTTTTAATGAACTATCATCTGACTGCTCGGCCTGAGGAGTGCTGATAGTCTAGCCTCTGAGGAAAAGAGGTAGCCTCGTGTGTCTGTTCTGACAATTTGTCTTAAACAATTAAACCATTATTCAGACCAGCCTTCAAACCATTGTTTGCAAAATTAGATCATGGTCTATTTGACATGAGCGAAATATCATATTCTGCCTGAAACTACGGAAAACCCCAGCGCGGTGTGAAAGATTTGCCTTACTCCGCTCCGCTCCGTTGTGCATCATAGCTCTGCGTTTGGCCAGCAAAAACTGCAGGCCTACCTCTTAGGCCTATGAATAATAACACACAAGACGCATTTACATCATCCAGCCTAACAGAGAGTAGGGAGGAGGGAAAAGGCCTGAATGAAATATCAGACACTCATGGGACTCAAACTGTAGAACAAAAGAAAGTAGCCTAAAAAACTCACCTACGAGTAAGTGCTGCTGGGAGCTGGGTTTTTTGGCTGGGAGCTCTGGGGCCTATACACTTCGGATGCATTGCTTGATGGCCAGTAGCACGGAATTCAGTCTACGTAAAGCAGACGAAGCAGTGCGGGTTTAAAGCAGCTTCTGAATGCCCCCATACAAAGGAGATATCCAATTAGCCTGAGCATAGATGGAGGAATAAAGGGGTTTGGAGGGTTAAACCTGAGATTTTTTCCCCCTGTCTTGGCACAAGGATGCCTGGCCTGTTTTATACATGTGGAAAACAGCTCCAAACAGATTTTAGAGCAAGACAGGTGCCAGCATAACCATCTGCTTTGAGTTTCACCCCTCCTCTCCGCTCTCTCGTGCACACATAGGCCTGTATAGCCACACACACACCATCACCACCACCAACCCTGCCTGCTCCATAGGCCCCTCACTCTACACTTGAAGGCAACTGGAAGGAATAGGCAGCGCTATACTCATAGTCTACAAAGGCAGCGTGAACCAAGAATGCACGATTTTGCAACTTTGTGCGGGTGCGCCAGCACGAGAAGGAAAAACACATGACTACTTGAATAGAGTTTGAATATCATATAGGTGCAAAGTGTAAAGTTATGAAAGGGACAAAGCAGAAGAAGTAAAAGCTGCTAAAGTATTCGTCACGTGATCACTAGTTCAAGAGTCTGATTCGAGGCAAGCGCTTTTGCAGGTCAGCATGAAGTTGCTGAGTGGGTCTGTCCCTGAATGAACTCAACCCCCCTCTCCATCAGAGCAGAGCAGCTCCATAAATCACCTGTGGAGGCATGAGGGATAAGGGCCGTGCTGTAGCCAGAACCCAAACACAGGAAAACCCAAGAAGACTCAAAACTTCATGCTCCATAGCTCTTCTTTTTAGCTTCGAGGAGCCATCAAGCCCAATACAAAGAGACGCACATGTATTTCCTCCACGGGAATTCGGTCTCCGCTCCACATTCCAGGGCTGTGAGTTCAATGCAAAGCTCGAATTCAAAAATGTTTTCCGTCAAAATAACCCCCTTTTCCGGGCAAAAGACTTAGACTGTATTTTCCTTCAGGCGAACTGGCGAGTTTAGCTAACACAAGGTGACAGGCCTCATTTGGAGCACGGCGCCTGTGTTCATTAGACCTAAGATGGCGTCTCTAGTTCAGCTCTAGACTATAGCTAGAACGAGGACGATCTTCTGTCGCTACGGTGTGTGTGGGCAGCTTTGGGCAGCTTTTGGCCAGCAGATGAGGTGCCAAATGGGCTCTGAGCAGCAGGGTTTTTCTTTAAAAGAGTGTGAAGGAAAAGACTGCGCAGGTGCTCCTTCTAAAGACGAACTGTGTGCCAGACAAGTTTTGGCGAGGCTTGTCGAGCTCTAGGTGCCATTTTGTCTCATTTGTTTATGTCTTCTCTTTTCACAGCGTACTTTTGCTTTTTTTCTACCACAACAATCACCTTTTTCAGGCTGTATACTTAAGAGCTTTTCCACTAAAGCAGCCTATTTGAGTCTGCTGGGGGGATCGTTTGAACGTGATTGAGCGGCATTTGGCGTCAACAACACGGTAATAGAAATGTAGAGCACAAAAACAGTTCTGTGTATAAAATATGCTATTCGCAATGTCAATGCTAAAGTGTGCCAAAGCCAAACCAAGCAAGAGAAGCGAAAAAGGAGCTTTGGGCTAATTGCTTTATTCCTATTAAAGGTGGTAAGCCTATGATGTGAGCCGGACGTGGTGCACAACATGTTCCTTGCGGCTTGGCAGTCTTTTCACGGCCCATTTTAAGTCGGCAGCTGAGGCCTGCAATGATTAACTGGACAGGGTGGTCATCACTACCTCTGTCAATGAACTCAATAAACCAGGCACACCGCGTGTGTCCACGCATAACGCCCCCGTGCCCAGCACCCAGCCAAGCCAGCACCATATACCTCACTTTGAGTGCCTATTGATTTTATGTGATCAGACTTTCTAGAGGGTTTGCCCTACATCATCTCGTTAAATGGCCGATGTAATCCATCCTGAAGCACAGCAGCAGACAAAGCTCGCTTTGTGTTGCAGCGCTTATGCGCACATGGCGCCGAGCCTCAGCAGACCTTGGCAGCCCTGCACACAACATTAAATTGTCAGAAAAATGTCTCCGAAAAACCCGATTGGGTCATGCTTTTGCTTTAAGGTATTTAAGTGCAAACATTGGCAAGCTGTCTTTAATTGTATTGTTCTCGTTAAAGGCATACAGTGCACGGTGTATGGAAGACCCGGGGAGCATCGCCAAGACCGTCCACTGCAATATGGTGCCCTGGATCTCCTAAAGGCTACCTGAACATACTGCACCCTCAATATTCAGTAATGTGCCTCAAACGGGAGGACGCAAAGCGAAGTGTTGAAGTGGGGGGGGTGGCCATCTGTCTGTAGTGAGATTTGGGAGAGGAGGGAAAATAAATTGAGAAAAGGCGCAACAAGAAGCATAGCAACACCAGGGAAAATCTAACTGATGACACTGCTCCAGGTCTAGCTCCTCATCCGCTTCTGTGGGAAGAGGAAAAGAAGCTGTAAAAAAGGAACGAGACTAGTTTCAGACCATCTCCCAAAGGAACAGCAAAAAAAAAAAGTATGAAAGGAAGTTAAAATCTGATCAAAACAGGGATGAACAATATGTTGTGATTGCGATATTCCTCACAATACATAAAAACCCACCTTTGTAGTCAACTTCATAGTTAAGATGAAGTGTTTTTTGGCATATAACGTATTTTTTATATGCATTCATGGTGTAGAGGTATGTACAGGTTGTAACACAAAATAAACCCAAAGAAAACACTTTTTGCTTCATCTTTGTTTATTTTATTTTCTTTTATATTACATATAAAACTCAGAAGACGTTCAGTGCTTATTTTAGATAAGTACATAATATGGCTATATCGGGCGTAAAAAGTACAGGTTGTGGCAAAAGTCACAAGAAAGGTTTTATTTTATTTTATTTTTTATTTTATTTTCGTCTTTTATCTCTGGGGTCATCTCAAACAAATTGTGTATGCTGAGAAAATCAGCAGCAAACACCACCTTCAGTACCGCATTGTGAAGGCTTGTGACAGCATAAAAAATAAAATAAAAAACGATGTCCTGTGACTTTTGACTCACGCTGTACATTTGTGGAGCACAGCTAAATCAATCCATCGCCCTGTAGGAACCCCTATGAAAAGTCTGTGATTGGTAAGAATCCTAGCGCACATCTAGCCTGAACAAAGTTTATGATTTGTGAAATTTGAAAGAAGAACAAACAGCCTTACATTCAGTAGCCTTCACAAATCATAAACTTTGTTTAACTTTTTGTTAAAGTTGAAAGAAGAAGCTCCTGAGTGGCGTAGCCGTCTAAGCGTTGCGGGGTGGGGGATGGGGGGGGGGTGCACTTGAAAGAAGAAGTCGGGGGTAAAAATAAGGTGTGTGTGCTGCTGTGAGTTTCCCTGTAAAGCCTGAAATAAGGTGTCAAGTTGGATTTTGCAGGAGTGTCATACGTCTTTATGTATTAACGTCACATGCACAGACTCAAAAGGCTCGATGTTTAGGTCTTAAATGAGTATGTCAGCATTAGAATAATGAAAATATGATGATACTAGTAGATAATTGACTTTACAATATATCATTCACCATGTTTTACTGAGTTCTCTTTGAATTTTCTTTCAACATACTTGCAATAATCAGATTGGTCCTCTCAGGGAAGGGGTCCGAAACACAACCGATGTTCTAAAATGTGCTTCTGTATGTTGTGTGCAATTATACATTTCCACTGGGAGGGTCCCCAAATCCTGTACATAGTGAAGCTATCAAGGGCTCTTTGCAGAATTGATATTGCAATGGGGAATACTGCAATAAGGATAATCAATGGTTATATCATGTAGTTACAACATAAAAAGCAGCTTTTTGTAATATGGTGGTTCCAAGACCCCCTAATTCTACTGCAGTACATGGATTAGCAAACATCTCAGAGGTGAATTTGCTCGTTTGAGGTGTGGAGGACCCAGCACTATGCTTGGCGAAGCTGGCGCCCAAGCGGCCCTCCAATAGAAACGCCAAGCGGCTTGCAGTAACAGTGGGCGACAAGGGCACCTTGGGTTTGCAGATGTTTCGGGCTGATGACAGATGGCTGTGGCACAGGCGCGGGGAGCGGCGGGACAGCGTCTGCGCCAGCCCAGTGCCACCTGCACCCCTCTGCCAGTCCCCATCTCCATAATACCCTCCACAATGGAGCTGATAGGATGTGCTGTGTTGGGCATGCATGGCGTGAGAGTGCGCACTTGTTTGTGTATGTATGTGGGTGATGACTCAGCTCTAAGAGATCACTGGGATCTGGGGAAAGGTGCAACCTTTGGATTCTCTGAACACAGCAAAGAAACAAAACATGGGGTGTATCTTTGCTGCATATAAGATGGATTACTCCATTATGAAGCCATTATATGGATCTCCACCCTGTTTGACCATTCCAATGTCTCCTTTTTTCCCTGTTTCTATTAGATTAATTTTGATGTATTTCAGGCACATGCACATTCGCAATGTTATCACGTATTTGATTAGAGCTGATATGCTTACGAATTAAAGGGATGTGCGTAAAGGGAAACATTAAAGGGTCGGGAGCTGATTTCTAGACCTCCAGAGGGAAGATACCCAGACAATGGTGACATTTGAATTCATTTATTGACCATTAACAGTATTTAACGCCTTTGGCAATGCAGTTGTTTTCCGCGAGCGGTGGCGCGTCCGATTGGCTGACAAGGCCTGCCAAATTCCCAGTGGTTGGAGGCACAAGCGATGAAGGGCGAAGCAGACAGAGAGCAGGAGGCAAGTTAGCGAAATGTCAAACTACTCATTAATGTGGACACACACAGCCAGCATCGTATGAGACAAAATCTGCTCTCAAAGGTAGAGAAAGCAAAGGAAACTTGCCATTATTAATACTGAACACATTATTGAATACTGACAGTGGATGTTTCACTGGCTTAAATGAACAAATTAAATATGGAAGGTTGAAATGAACCCGGAGAATTTGTAGTTCATGTAATTGATATTATTATTTTTCACATGTAGCTTATTGAAACAAGCAGATTATCTCAGAAGCACTGATTCCAGTACAAGAGAAGATATTGTATTGTGTTTTGCAGAAAATAGACATTCTTCACATTTTGCTTGAAACATTAAAACAAAATGAGAGGTGTTGAAAGTACAAACTCACACCTGCCAATATAGAACGCAATGTAAGTGTAATTCTTTGTTTACTTCACTATGTAACTGTATATAGTACTATGCTAAAGTCACACTTCCATTTATTCAATTGACTGTCAAGACAGCTATTACGTATATATTATTCATTTTTTCAGGAGATTTTTCTGAGGATATTAGTTACAAGATAAGCAACTTGCATAAAGAAGAAAAAAGCGAAATGAAAACAAATGAAAAAACGGGAATTTCCAAAACTGGATTTCAAAAAATTCATAAAAGATGCAGGGAAAATGGGGCCCCAAGCAACCATGCAAGACCTGGTAGACCACCAAAACACCGTCAGATAAACAACACTTCATCTTTGAGAGAGAGGAGAAAATCAAGCTCCACTCTTACTTCAGATCTGAAAACATCCACAGGTGTTTCTGCCCATCCTTCCACTGTGAGAAGACGGCTCAACGCTATGAGTCTGAAAGGATGTGTGCTGTAAAGAAGCTGTTACTGAGAAAAAGAAAAGAAAGGATGAAAATTTGCAAAGAAGCTCTGTTCTCAGAACAAACTACTCATTAATGTGGACACACACAGCCAGCATCCACTGGATGGTTAATTGGTTAATTGGTCCGCCAGCGTGTTGCCTGACCACCCCAGAGTCCAAACCTCAACATCACTAAATGTGTTTGGGATTAATTTAACTGTGAGAGACAGAAAATAAAACCAACCTTTATGACTGAACTTGGGAGGTGTGGAAAAATATGCCTATAGTCTATAATATAAGTCTCCTGAAAAGGAAGAACACTGTAATGAAGGTAAAGCGAGGACACACTATATTCTGAAAATTTGGATATTATATTTAGAAGTTGAGGTCTATATGCAATTTTCTATTAATTGAGTTTTCTCCTGTTTACATAACACTGGAAAATGAATAACCTAACCTACCTTGACTGCAAATTAAATGAATGCAAAATGGTCTCTGATTTTTGACAGTACTGTATGTAATTACATGAAAACATTTGAATAATTTAAGCGTAATAACTCTCAAGGGTTACATTTCAACTTGTTACCAAATGTCTTATTGCATCCTAAACTTTCCTGAGGCATGAAGAACCCAAGCATAGCACAATTTGATGGTTTGAGAGGGAGGCACATTGGCAGTAATTACCCCATCCATCTTAATGGAGGCTTGTGGGCACCCTTTTATGGATCAGTCCTCGCTAAGCCCAGCATTTTGATAAATCTCTGCTTAAATTAGCCACCCCAGGAGTCTAGGGCCTCCTTCACTCTCTCACTCTCTATTCATCATCTCATTAAGGAGTTGGGGCGAGGCTAGCTGCGGCTCTCTCTGCCCACTGGGAACTTTTGGCCCATTCTTGGGGAGACAGCGTGAGTAAGTGTTCCTAGATACTCTATGGCTTTGCTAAGCACCGATGATGAAGCAAACAGTAGTGCCAGCGAAGGCAGGTTTGTGTTTTGTTAGAATCCACTCACAAGAACATGGCTAGTCACTGTCTTCAGTGTGTTCTCTTTGAGGTGTTCAGTAACTATTAGTAATTCACGTGATAACAGAAGCTTAAATGATGGAGCAAGCATGTTCAAAGTCCAGCCCCAGGGCCAAATGTGGTCCATGTATAGATTTTAATTGGTCAGCCAGCGTGCTGCAGTTTATCCTTTCACCTGATGGTGGCAGCAGCGCTGTCAAAGTACAGTGTGATGGGCTGCGCAGGGGTCACAAAGTTAGCTAAAGTTTAAAAGCCTTTCTTCTCTGACTGGACCTGCAGCTTCATTAACTAAACAATATGAAGTCAAGACTACAGCTATAAAGCTCAAACTTAGCATGATTTGGGCAAGATGGACCTTTGAATACTTTCCACAGCAAACAGAACCACAGCAAACGTATGCGCCGCATATTTCAAACAACTGTAATACATTTTATATCACTCAACGATGAATCAAAGCATAACCAGTACAGTAAATATTCAGGAGAGAAACTAAAGCAGCTACCCGAGTCTCACTGTACCAACTTCTTCAGAGAGCAAATTCAGCGGTTCAGTGAATATTAACCACTGAAGACCAAACAATAACGTAATAACTTAATCATTTAAGTGGGTTAATCTGCTCTTCTCATTTATTAAAGTGATTTCTGAATGCTGGTACTGGCTTTATTTGCTGGGTGAAGAACATAATCTAACAAAATCAAAATTTCTTAGAAATTTCAGAAATGATGTTTTTGAACAAGTGAGTGTGTTTTACTGATCACTGTAGACATGCATGCGCCATAAATCCTCTGATGGCAGATTTACACACCTTTATGGGGTCACTGCCAAATTCTGAATACATTACCATCAGGATCAGATCAATTAAGTGCTCTACATGGTTGTATTTGATATATTTTAAAAACAGAATTTTTTTTTATAATGTGAACAATACTTTGGCCCTCAGTTACTTTTACATGGTCCGATCTGGACATTCCTGCGATGGAGCCGCAAACCTCATACCAAATTTGAAAAGAGCTTGAAAAGCATTGATTATTAGAATCACTGAAATTCAAACCTTTCTAAATTTCAAACTTCTTTCTGCAGTTCCTCTTGTACTCTGCTAGCAGATTAACTAGGAGACTGTTGGATCTATGTAGGCGTGAGTGGGGAAGGGTGGGACCCCCTGCTGTATGAAAACAAGTCATACCTCTCCACAAAGACGATTGTGTTGACATAAAATGAACAGCACAACGGCAGATTTCTTGAGATTAAAAAATCATATACAACTGCTGCAATAAAAAATAGCACTTAAGTACAATAAAAACGTTTATAGCATTAACTTTCTTGCTCACCTACAAAGATAAAAACCCAGCTGTGTAAACACTGGATTTTGTGAACTATACAGTTCAATCACACAAATCCTTTAAACCTTATTGAAGAATCAAAACAGACGAAAATTGCACTGTATGGCTGCTTTGAAAAAGAATTAAGTTATATTAACAGATGTTTGACTAAAGGGACAGTTTAAATAGAAAAATGTCCCTATCACTACATCTCCTGAAAGCGTGCCAACTTGCCTCCTACAGGTACACAGGTCTCTAGAGTGAGATCTTGTAGATCCCCTTCTGATGATGTATCTTGAAGGTCGGAGGGACTTTTGAGAAACAGCTGCTTTGGGGTGGATTAAGGAAAGTAGGCTGTTTGAATTTTGTTTTTTTTTTCCTTTCCTTTATCTGGTTGTTGCACAATTAATACAAAATTGTGAATTTCTATTAAATACTAGTTCCAGGCCGGAATTCCTCTTTACATGTATTTTTTTATTTTACAGGTGCTTTATTAAAAGATTACCATTTCAGAGCAACAGCAACAATCAACAATATGCTTTTTCTTTCTTTGCGCTGATACACGAGGAACGCAAAAACAAGGCATTTTCACCCTTTCTTTCTCATTTCCAAAGTCTTCCTATGTACCCAAACACTGCACCGAGGCTCTGGACCCTGTTCTGCAGAAGCATCACAGGCCAAAGACTCTGAACATTCATTCTAATAGTTAAGCTGACTGCTACATGAGTGCTTTTATATTCAGCCCTAAAAACATGTCCTTTATTAAGTGTGGCATCTTTACTATGGGCAGTAAAAACGTCTTGATTTGTGTGGAAGGCTACTTAGGATGTCCTTACTGTGGGCTGTCTGCAACTAAACGCTCACAGCTCTTAAAGAAACCAATTTTCTGTCTGAATATATTACGGGCCACATTGTAAAGGTGTAACAGTTGCACATTTTATAAAGCTTGAACATTTAATTCAAGGTCCTGCATGCAAGAGTTTGTACTTTTAAAGACTGAGTCAGGAACCGTTAAGCCAGCATAACAGTGAACATCTCAGTAAGTGTACTAATTGTATCATTTATATATATATATATATATATATATATATATATATATATATATATATATATATAGACACACACACACACACACACACACACACATCTTCTAAGCCGCTTCTCCTTCTGCATCATGGGGGGTGCTGGAGCCTATCCTAGGCAATATATATATAGAAATAATGTGGCGTGTACCTACCAAAACACATACTTTCTACAAGTCAGTAAACCTTTTTGTGTTTTGATGAAAAACATTATGATTTTATGTGTTCAGTAGTCAAGCACTGGCTAGTGTTTTTGAGCAAGCTAAAACTATCACCTCTGAAACAGTCACTACTGAAACATTGGATAAAGTGTTATAATTGTTTGGATGGTAATAAAATCGAATACATAATCATTTGTTACAATAAAATCATTTGTTTTAATAAAATAATGAATAGTCCAAAATGTGTTTTCAGCTCATCGGAATGATTAATATATAATCAATAGCTCTGAATGTCCTCTGTGGTTTTCTGTACTCACACATCATTTTGTTTGTGCTATAATAACATGTGATATAATGTGATACAACCTTTGAGTCAGCTCACGCGAAGGCAGTAACCACATCTTTTCAGGTCAGTATGCTTGGAGGAGAACCCTAACTGCTCATTCTGTGGTGAAGGCAGAGGGAAGGCCATCCTACCCACCCACAGAAAACGGGGCCAGTTCTCTTAGACTCCGGGCCACAGATGGCTGTGGCATTCTCAGGGATCAAACTCATGATACAGTAGAGTCAACCGTACGGCTGCCCCACCATATAGTTTTAATGAGGGAATCTCTGCTGACAGCCTGTAACACTGCATCTGGACTTATTTTGCTCATAACAGCGTAAATTATTATGGGCTATTTCATAGCTATACAGTACTGTGCAAAAACCCACCCTTCACTTCTTATCTAGTCAAAGTAGCCGTTAAGTACAAGCTATTCTCTTCTTTCTGTCAGGAAAAAGACGGAAAACCTAATTAAAAGAAAATGACGTAAAAGCCTCAACAGGTAGATATAATATCAAATATCTCACTGCTTACTGTATCTGCTTTCGCCTTTATTTATTTCATTCTTTCCAGGAGGCCTGCCGTCAGTTTTTAAAGAAATCTACAGGGATGTTGTTTCCAAACCTCCAACGCTTGGTCTTAGAAGTTGGTTGCTGTGGCATGCGTCCATCCCCAGGACGTATGGCACAGTTGCTTTTTCTGCTTCTGCATATCCAGGAAATCTTAAACACATTCAGTGATGTCTGGACTCTGGGGTGGTCAGGCTCTTGCTGCTTATCTCATGGTGACAGTTTTGGTGGTCTACCAGGTCTTGTACAGACGTGAGTCTCACTTTATTTATTTATTTATTACAATTCTCGATACCCTTTGAATTCCAGTTTTGGAAATGTTTGTTCTTTTAGTTATTTTTCCTTTGAATTTCTCTTCCTTAAACAAGTGGATTGTCTTATATGCAGGTGCATTCCTTTTTTCCCTCTGCATCAGTATTCCTACTTTGTGTCATATCACAGCAGATAAATTCCGCTTTGCCTAAATAATACGTGATTAGCATTTTGTATTGGTGCTGATTATCCTGATGCGAATAAAGGATGGAAGTTAAGAGGAGTCGAAGTATACAGGAGTCCGGAATCCTGAGTGCATGAGAGCGTGTGTGGGTAATCAGGTTAAATCATATCAGTGGTCCCGCAGGGAGCAGTAAATTAAATGGCGAGTATGGGACCCTCTGTCCCAGCCCCACATTTAATGCTGTTTTAGCTGCAAAGCAAGCAGAAATAAAAGCCTTCTCCAGGGCCCTTCCTGTCCCACCTAAACTCTCTCCATCTTTCCGTCTCTCTCTCTCTCTCTTCTGTCTCCCGCAGTGACAGAAACACATCACTAACTGCAGCACCATGTGGTACATCCATTACTATAAACCACTTCACCACTCCCTGCTGAACGCCCCCCCCCCACACACATATCCCCCCTCCTGAACATCATTTTTGCCTGCGGTTCTTGATTGGGCTCGTTCCAAGTCGAACATTAGAAGTGAGGGGTGTGTGTATGTGTGTGCGTGTGTGTGTGTGTGTGCGTGTGTGTGTGTGTGCGTGCGTGTGTGTGTGTGTGTGTGTGTGTGTGTGTGTGTGTGTGTGTGGAGGGGTGATCGTATAAACACAGTCATCCAGAAGAGCTGTATCTCTATAGTGACTTCCTAATCTGACCAAAGGACCAGGATGTAGAAGACCAGTGATGTAATGTCTGGATTGATACAGAGGTGCCTCAAATTATTCATTTTGGTCCACACCCTTTGAATTCTGGATTAAAAAAGCCACCATACCCTAATGTTAACAAGCTACATGATTTCATGAAGAATTGTTTATTGCTATTATTATTAATAATCAATGGAATTATTTGTTGAACATGGGTATATTTTTCATGTTGTATTTGTTCCTTTGTGTGTAACAATGTCTCTTAACTGTGGTACAAAATCCATGCTAAAATATGTTTGGTGTGTTTTTAATTTCTTAGAAATATCACCCTTTACTGTAAACCAGCACTTTCACTAGATCAACTAGTTATTCCGACACACCACATTTTACTGACAAAACAACAGTAACAGCTATTAAAATAATCTACTTCTAAACAATACCACTCTGTGGTAAAGTACAGTAAATATATGGCATGTTTTGTAAATACCATATTGCGTGTCACTGCTGTCGGAAGAAAACCTGGTATCTCCATTTTTGTCATTTTTCAGTTTTTGTCATAATTTGAAAATGCATATTTCCCTTTGTGTTGCATGTAAATTTCATGATGAATGGACCAAAAGAAATGGCCCAAAATTGCTTGGAAAAAAGTCTGGTTCCATGGACTTACATTAAAAGTAAAGTAAGTTTTTCCCTTCTCCTGTAAAGTTACAGTTTTGGAGATACAAGGTTTTGTTCCGACAACAACGATTTGCTGATTTGCTTCATGCCTAACAATGTCTCTTAAAATCATCATGATGCATGGCCTTTTGTGGCTTTTTAAATTATATTTATGTTCATAACAACACATACTTAGGAACAATCATGGATTTTTATGAACAATTCTGATTTCAATGCAACCAAGTTGGCCAATGGCCAAAAAGTCGAAGCTCATTCTCTGTATGGCTAAATAAACACATGGAACATAAATGCATATTTCCAGTATTTTCTGTTAAATAAAACAGATCAAACTTTGTTTAATTATGAAATGAGTTATTAAATTTGTATATATATATATATATATATATATATATATATAAAGTCGTATGCAAATGTCTGGCCACCCCTGGTCAAACCACATGTTGTGTTGATTTTCTAAGTAAATCCTCTACAAAGAGCACACTGCACAAAAATATAACAGACAATGTGGCTTGTGCAAAATTATGGTACATATAATGTGTTTTTCCAGTGTATTGAATTCAGCACTAAAATTATGCACTACAATTTACAGAAAATTGTCATATTTAAGTCGTAGAAGATTCTTAACCTAATCCCTCTTAGAAAAAAATCAACGAGGCCTGTAATTTGACTGGAACTATTCAAACTTCTGCACATGACGGTATAAACAGCACTATTATATATCTATATATTAGAAATAGTACTCAAACTATTCTGATCAGCCTGGGGTGTTTCTATTTGACGACTATGACAAAAACATGTTTGACACTCTTGCTAAAATGTGAGGTTTAACGGAGATAATTGACGCTTCAAAACGTTTTCAAGGATGCTGCGTCATGTAACCGATTTTCCCTTTTTCTGAAACTATGTCATCGAAGCAAATACGCCTTTTTGCTGTCATGTTTGAGGTGCAGCTTAATGACTTTGGTTATTTCCAGCCATCAGTGTTTAAAGTCCCTAATACTTACAGCACTCCAGTTATTGAAGGCCCTTCACACATGAAGCTGACCATGGTGACCATGTAAACATACTGTCTCCCAAACCACTCTTGTTCTGTTTATCCAACCCCCGTGAGATGGACTTGATTCTGCAGCTACTTCTGAAACTAGACCACCATTAGTGGCTGCTAAAGAACAGCAGAGCTGCCCAGTTAATGTGCAAATTCACAGAAATGTTGTGGCTAATGCTGCAATTATAATGGGTTATTTAAAGTTTTGTTGCTTTTTTATGGCCCATTGTTGAAGGAGAGGTCTATTATTAGCTTTCATTCATTGGACTCATTTATCTGACTTCCCACTGAACAGGCTTTTCACAGCCAAGTCCTTTTAATGGTTCTAACTCAAACTCTTTTCTTTCCTTTGTTTATGAACAACATTTAAGTATTTGCAGTCTCTTTTTTTGTAACACCTTGGGAGGGTTGGGGAAAAACTGCTTACGTGGCCTGTTAAAATGACCACACAGCTGCTTTAAACTGCTACATTTAGCACCTCAGCATTAGCTACATTATGATTTTGCAACCACCGCACAAAGACAAAGGGTTTTATCTCTTAAAAAAGCCGTGCTTAAAGGATTAGTTTGGGAAAAAAAAGATTTGCCCAATTTTTCCACTGTTTGTTTTGTTTTGCACTGAAGCTACAAGGATAAAGGTGGACAAAAGTATGTTGCGTAGCTAAAAACAACAGAAGCCTGAAGTTTTTCTGTGCTTTTTTCCATTTTCATTGATAACAGTGTGTCATACAGTGTCCATACAGCCATATAAGAAAGTTTGTTTGACTTTTGTTTTTAAAACCCCACAACAGGTTTGGGACAGTTTGAGAAGCTTCCAATGTTTGTTAGCAATGTGTTAAAAAATGTTAAAAAAGCAGTAAAAACCTGTTTAGTAACAGTAGAAGTATGTTTTCTCAATCATTCATTTGATTTCTTAGAAATATGTAATTTTACTGTCAACGAACAGTTAAACTACTTCAACAAGTTACTCTGTAACACAGTATTTTACCATAATAATAACAATAACGCTATTAGAAGCATTAAAATAAACACAAATGTCTGTGAAATGAAGATGATCATTTGTTTTGGTGTGAATTTTCTATCTATTTCTGTAAATTAACAACCACAGTGTTAAAATACAGTGTGTGTATGGTTGATTTACATGCATTTAAAAATGCCCCCAAAAAACATGTATTGGCCATTACATTTTACAGTGAAACTACTTTTTTAACAGTGATGCATTAACTACGTAGCTCCGGTGCAAAATGTAAGAAGCTAAATTCAGACACCAAACATGTCTTGGCTGATCTACAGTTCCATTGAAATCTGGGAATTTGGGTAGATTCAATTTTTTGGGTCAAACGATTTATTTAATGGTGTCTCCCACCCTCAGCTTATTTTGCAGAATTCGCTCTCACACATATGTGAACGACAAATACAGTAAAAGCCACTTTTTGAAAGTTTACATTACTGTACTCAACATACAGAAGGCACAGAACATCAAATCGATTGATGACAATAGATGAAGAAATGACTGTAGATGACTTAGCCTTTGAAAATGTCTGTGTACATTGCTGTTTTCTTTTTTAATGAATTTGAGAATCCCAGCTGGACTTCATGGACTAATAGAAATGCTGAATAGAAGTTAAGAGTTAAGAATGTTTTTCCCCTCCAGTAAAGTTACCATTTTTGCGGTGTGAGGTTTTGTTGTCAACAGTAACAATATGAACCAAACGTACAGGCCATGTGTGTCAGGCCTGAGTCCTTGCAGGCCAAAACGCTGCAGACTTCAGTACATTGCCTCACTAAACACACCTGATTCAGCTCATCAGCTAATGAGGCCTTCATTCAGAGTGTTAGACGAGGGCAAACGTTGATATCCACAGCACTTTGACCCGGAAGGTCCCCAGTTTGACAGTCCTGGTATAGACCACAAGTCAGGACCACATCTCTTTTCTTTTTCTCAGATGAGGCAAGAAATAGGTGAAATGATAAACTGTACACTACATGACTGCAAGAGTCCTCTTTGTTCCTAAACGCAGGGCTCAAGTCAGTGTGAGTGTGTGTGGGGTGGGTAGGGTTGGGGCGCAGCGAGGACCATCCATATTGCAACTTTTCCATGAATTTGTCATGAGTTGGTGGAAATGTGGAGGCATGTAAATTTTTAATCATAAGGCCATATGGATGGGCTCGGTGGGTATACTCAATGGGGTTCTGACACAGAGCGAGTCAATCCACAGTTCATATAATCCCACCTCTCCTCTCTACAGGCCATCTGACCCCGGGCCTTCACAAGCACCACTATGCTGCTCTTATCTCCCACCTGCCAGAGCAAAACACCAGACTTCATCCTGCCTGCCTCACAAGTGATGCCACAGCCTAATTATCATCACTGCTTAGGGAAGGGCTTACTGTTACAATGGTAAATCACAATAAGTCACAACATCGTAGAACTTCTAGAGCACTGAACTCTAAACAACATCATTCATGAAGACTGATGGCTGTAGACTAATTATAGAGAGGCTGTGCATAACAACGTGTTGTAAATGCATAATCCACATAGTGACAAATAGCTGATTGGATGCCGGCCATTACGACATCATCTCATTTTCACAGAACGACCCTTTTCCTCTTGTTCTTCCCTAAATTGTTCATCATTGTAAATATTGTTACATTATGCTGCATTAAATGAGGCAATAGTGTGGCATTATGTCAGTTCTAACTTGTTTGCAGACTCAGATTAGCCCTAAACCTAGACTAAATAGGATTTTCATGTGAAAATCATTGGCACTGCAATGCAGTCCAAGACTACCTTTAAACCAGTTTTACCCCTTACCTTCTCTGCTAATCAGCTTTTTTACAGTCGCCTTTTTTTAAGCACATGAAAATGTGAATGATTCTGTACATCCTCTCTCTCTATAGCATGTCTATAGCACCTTATTATTAATTAAATACAATTATATACAGTAACTTATTAATCCCAAAACTAATATTCAGTAACTACCAAAAACCTACTTGGTACTCATTATGTACAGTATTGTTTATTATACATTATGAAGTTATTAAAGTGTTATTTGCAGAACTGTGCATAAGCAGATCTTGGCAGTTAGTGCGTATGGACTTGTCACCATATGTCATTAATATATATCCAGTAACTGTCAATTTGTTTTCTAGTAAATCATGTGTATTATAATTTATTCTAGGTTATGAAGTTGTTAATGCATATTATGTTGTGGATGGTATAATATAATGTTATTAATAAGGTATTAATGTATTGTAACATATAGCATGACCTATTATAGGTTAGTTGTTAATACTTTTTTAACAGTTTAATTTATTAATCCTGAGATTAGTTATTCAGTAACTACCAGGAACTATTCATTGTGTAGTTTATTATGCATTATTATTAAGTTATTAATGTGTAACAAATTATAGCTATTGTTTATTTTGCATGATTTATTAATATGTCATTAATGAACAGTGTAATATATGTATAGTAACCTAACAGATTGTGCAGTAAGTACCAGGAATTATTCCTAGTATAAATTATTGCTTGGGTAATTTCTTATATATGATTAATAAACTATGTCCAATAAATTATATATAGTATCATTTAGTATGTGGTATTAATAAGTTAATAATGTACAGTATATGCACGGTATATTAAGAAGATATTAATATTAATATAAGGTACTAATCTTAATGCTGATAACTTACATATTAGTTGCACAGCAGTGACCAATGAATGCTGAGGTACTAAATGCCAAGTCTTAATATTAGTACCTGAATAATGTTAAGGGGTTAAACTACACGGTCTGCTCAATCAGCAGGCTCTGTATACCTGATCCACTGCTAACTCCAGTCTCGTTTACCAGTGACTGATGTAGAAACTGTCTTTAAAGCTCCTCGGTTTGGCACGGGAGTGCTGGTGCCAAGATTAAGCCCTGTGTCATGCCCACCCTCACCTCCCCCCCAACCAACCCGCCATGGGAACGTTACATCTTTAATGACGAGCGAGGGTCTCTCCTCTCTCCACATGACACAAAAGCTCTGACATCTGTCTCTCCGAGAGCCGCACTCCAAAAAGCTGCACATTTGTTCCTATCTCTTCCTCCTTGAAAAGAGATCAAAAATAAAAAGAAGAGAGGCGGAAGGAGGGGGGTGGGGGGGGGGGGGCAGCGCTTAAAGAGGGAGGAATGGATGGAGGGGTTAAAACAAAGGGTCTTTTTTTCCTCTCCGAGTGTGTTTGGTGGTTAATTCCCCCATGAAGCATTCCAAAAATTCAAAGTAGGTGTTAAAGAGGACCCCCTCCTCCTGCTCCTCTATCTGCTCCGGTGCTCACGGTACAGCTCATCTGCCCATAGAAAACAACATGTTTACATTAATGAGAGGAATAAGGAAAGTAGGCCACTTATTCTTCTATGTGTGAAAGGCAACTATGGCAACAAAGCCAGGGGAATTTCTATAGGCTCACCATAGACTCCATTCACACTTGACTTAATTAATTTCATCACCAACAAGGACACATATTAGGCATGTTATAATGAATGTTATAGTGAAGAATTTACCATATTTACTGGAGACAAAAAGCCAAATTCTTAGATTTTTACTGGCAAAGTCTGGCCTTGGTTATAAACCCAGAGGTTTTGGGAGAAAGTGTTAGCTACTCAAGCCTCATTTCTCGAATTTCGCGAATGTGCCTGGCCGCTGCTCGGTGGTGACCTGCAGTGTTTCATACTCAACATTTTGTCTGGTCTTTGTTATTACTGTTTCATAGTGGTTCATGTTTTTAAATTTCTTTTATGCCTTTTCGGTACTGCTTTCCCTTTAATGTGGTCAATGTGGTCAGCATTGTGCCAATGCGAATAATTGAAAAATAACTTCCATATGGAACAGAAAAGCTAGGGCTAGGATGATAAAGGGGCAGTTATATGCGAGGCTTCTTTAACAGAGCCTTAACACTTACAAAGTAGCCTTCATTCCAGACGTATAAACAGTATTAATGATTCTGCAGGCCTTTAACAGTTACAGTGAGCTGGCATTGACTTTTAAAGGCTATAAGGAATTCTGTAATTGCAGCATTTTGAAAAGGATCATATTCTACATTCATATCTACGTTTTTATTGTATTTTTATGTATTTTTTTTTTTTAAGTGAGAAGAAATATTTTCCATCATATGGGCCCTTCAACAGCAAACCTGGAATTGCATTTCAGTATTAAAGAGGAATTCCACCTTTTCCCACGTAATTCAATTCGTTGAGGTGTAACTAGAGTCATTCATAGAAGTTCAATGTGAAATGGCTCATTGCAGAGAAACTTACAGACTCAGATTTATTTACAGAAGCAGGGGTCACGATGTCTGCGACACAAATACAGCCATTAATTCGCCAGTAATTATTATCCAGTAATGCTGATAAAGCACTGGATCAGAGATCCAGAAGAAAATCAGAAAAATCAGAAAAAGATGTTTATTTTTTACTTTTACTTTTTGCCTTATCTTGTCATGTATATACCTCGACTAAAAAACAGAAAACATCATCTCAAAACTACCTAAAGTCTCAGGATAGTAACCATTTCACATAGTAAATTCAGGTGTTTGGCACCAGAACAATTCTAAGAACAAGTTTCTAGAATAACTTCTTGTTTTTTATCAAACCACTTTGAATGAATACAGAGCCCCGCTGGTGACACCCTGTATAAATAAAAATGATGTGTGGCCACGACTTAGTAAGGTGTGGGAATGAGATGATCAAGTTGTGGCCACAACTTCATAAAGCATGGAAACGAGTTCCTAATGCGTGCCCACGACTTAGTAAGCCACAATCTCGTTCCTGCGCCTTACTAAGCCGTGGCCACGACTTTATCATCTCATTCCCACGCCTTACTAAGTCGTGGCCATGCATTAGGATCTCGTTCCCACGCGTTAATAAGGCGTGGCCACGCATTATTTTTATTTATACAGGATGTCTCCAGGGGGACTCCGTAGAATGACTTCACGTCTTAAAGAGAGAATTATGCAGAAATTTTGATATAACGGTGGCGTTCCCCTTTAAGGCTTGCTGCAGTAACAGCTTCCTACGGACAGGCGGCGGTCTGCTGCAGTGCAGCTTCGCTCTCCGCACACTCTGAAGGACGGAGGGAAGCATGGCGGCCTCCTTGCTGAGCAGGAGGGCGGCTTCGCTGCTTGGAATTTCTGCACTAAAGTCTTTTCTGCCCGCTCTTTCGGAGGCCGGTGTCTTACAGCAGATAGCTGGCTACAACCCCCGACCCCTCAGGCTGAACCTAAAAGACCCCTACATTCCGGATAAGAGCAGTGAGAAGACCCCCGAGTGGCAGAAGACGGAGCGCTATGACCGGAAAGTGTTCGCTCGGCACGGCAGCGCGTCAGGGGTCAGCCCGGCTCTGCTGTGGCCCTCCCCCGCTCAGCTGGAGCAGATCATCGCCGAGGAGAAACAGTGGCACCCTGCGCTCGAAGAGACGCTGGAGAAAGTCGCAGCGAAAGAGAAGGAGATCGCGGCTAAACGGCTTGCGAGGTAACGTTAGCGCCAAGTGACCGGACCACTGGTCTCGTTATCTGTCCGTACATCACCCGACTGGGTCTGGGTTTCATGGTCTGGGTTTCATGACCTGATCGGGTCTGGGTTACATGACCTGACTGGGTCTGGGTTACATGACCTGACCGGGTCAGGGTTACATGACCTGACTGGGTCAGGGTTACATGACCTGACTGGGTCTGGGTTACATGACCTGGGTTTCATGACCTGACCGGGTCTGGGTTTCATGACCTGACCGGGTCTGGGTTTCATGACCTGACCGGGTCTGGGTTACATGGTCTGGGTTTCATGACCTGACCGGGTCTGGGTTTCATGACCTGACCGGGTCTGGGTTTCATGACCTGACCGGGTCTGGGTTACATGACCTGACCGAGTCTGGGTTACATGACCTGACTGGGTCTGGGTTACATGGTCTGGGTTTCATGACCTGCCCGGGTGTGGGTTTCATGACCTGGCCGGGTGTGGGTTACATGACCTGACCGGGTGTGGGTTACATGACCTGACCGGGTCTGGGTTACATGGTCTGGGTTTCATGACCTGCCCGGGTCTGGGTTACATGACCTGACCGGGTGTGGGTTTCATGACCTGGGTTTCATCACCTGCCCAGGTCTGGGTTACATGACCTGACCAGATCTGGGTTACATGGTCTGGGTTTCATGACCTGACTGGGTGTGGGTTACGTGACCTGACCGGGTCTGGGTTACATGACCTGACCGAGTCTGGGTTACATGGTCTGGGTTTCATGACCTGACTGGGTGTGGGTTACGTGACCTGACCGGGTCTGGGTTACATGGTCTGGGTTTCATGACCTGCCCGGGTGTGGGTTACATGACCGGACCGGGTGTGGGTTACATGACCGGACCGGGTCTGGGTTACATGACCTGCCCGAGTCTGGGTTACATGGTCTGGGTTTCATGACCTGTCCGGGTGTGGTTTACATGACCTGACCGGGTCTGGGTTACATGACCTGACCGGGTCTGGGTTTCATCACCTGCTACTTTCCGCTCACCGTTAACAGTGTTAACAGTAACCGTGTTACCTTGTGTTACATGAAGCAATATAAAGCCAGTTAGATTCACGTCGTGACTTTGACCATCACTTGGTGCACTGCACTATGTAGAAGCCATAGTTTCATGACCTACGCTGTTCACTATATAGGGAGAATTTGAGATTGAGCCTTTACGTGGTAAGTAATTGGGTTTTAAGCCGCTGTAGTTTATGCTGTTTGTTAGTGATGTTATTTTGTGGGGATTAGTTAGCGGTTATTTTGTGGGGATGCGGATCAGAGTCTGTGATGAGTCGTGGTTCAGTCGCTTCCCTGTAGCTGTAGGAGTTGAAGGGGGAGATTATAACTAGCTTTGTAATTTATTTCGGCAACAATAAGAATCTAGAAAGCCGTCTTAGCTTTAAATTCACACTTTTTGATACCAGAAATTAAATTTCAACACGTAAAAATGTTCTATGAAAGAACACACCAACTGCCCACTTCATTAAGCACATTTCATCTTAGCTGCACTCTCCCCCTCTGTTAGCCCTCTAATAGGGCCACCTGGGATTCTCTGCCCTCCAACTGCGAGACTATCTGGATTAAGGGGTTAAAGATGATGATTATATTAATAGGGGTTGATGGTAAGAAGCCACAAAAATGGTAGTGCAGTGGTTCAAAGGAAAAAGTACTGAACATTAAAGAACAGGTGTCAAAATGTTCTGTGCAATTTGGATAAAATGCTGATGGTACAACATGTGAAAAAGCAAGGAAGCGACTAGATGACTAAGGATGTGGATGGATTCACGGGTTCAGGACTGTAGTTAATAAATCAATCTCTAGCCCTCTTCCAGCTGCCCTTTGGTCTCATTCACATCAGCCTCTGAAAGTCCTGAAAGACTGATGCTTGTGCCCAGGCATAGGTACAGTTGCCAAGCTACACCTGGATCGTTGGTATTTAGGAGAGGAGTTTAGAGAAGGGTCAGTTCAGAGTACCCTAGTAGGGTGGTGACCAGCACCATCAGAGATGGTATTAGCTCTCCTAAAACGCCTTTCAGAAAGTTAATTTAATGCTCCTGACTGTGGTGACCTTATAAACCCAATCTGTTTAAGAAGTATATATTTTAAAATCTATATATCTTTTTTTCCTCTCTCCACAGAGAGAAGCTGATAGCCGCCAGCATGGCCAAAATGCCCAAGATGATTGCGGACTGGAGGAAGGAGAAGCAGGACGCGAGGAGAAAGAAAAGGGAGGAAAAGGCCAAAAAGGAGCGGCTGCTCGCCGAGGCTCGGGAGCGTTTTGGTTACGCGCTGGACCCCCGCAGCCCCAAGTTCCTAGAGATGGTCGCTGAGATTGAGAAGGAGGAGAGGAAGAAGAGGAAGCTTCTGAAACGGAGAAAGAAAGAAGAGGAACAGGGGCTGGCTCCTTCAGCGCCCGCAGCAACAGAATCCGCTTAGAGACGTTGATTGAATGGAGTACTCTGACTTTTTTTGTACATAGCAACATTAAAATAATGTCCAGTTCTTCAGACCTTTTGAAAAGACCCACTGCTTCTTTCCCTTTCATTAAATTGAACTATTAAAACCAGAAAGTTACACTGATTTCTATAATAAACTTCAATTTGTCAGGCCATAAATGTGTTACTTTACCTACTAGATGCTTTTTTTGAATTTTAAACCAAAAATGGTCAAATGTCAGTAATTGAAGCCCCATATGTGTTCAAGAAGTCCATTCGACACAGCAACTGGAAGTACGAGGGAGAGGAAAAAGTCAGTGCAGTTCAGTTCATTGTATAACTGCATTCATCGCTGCTGATTTTCCCACATTGTGTTAGGATTTATTTTATCAATGCCATATTAAGAGAATATCCATCTTTCAGTTTTATTCAGGTAATTTCCAGTAATATTTCAACTGTTTCAATTATGGTAGTATGATCATGTACGTCACTCCCCGTCAGGTACAGAACAATAAACACAGTCAGCGTTGCCCTATTTTTGGAATTTATAGGAATATTATAGCCCATGAACAAGTGCACCCCATTAGTTACCATCCTTAACAAATAAACTACTGCTCATCAGCTGCCTCAGTTTCTGCTTTATCACACTGCGACAGCAACAAATGGGCAAAAGCAAAAACCTCTGTGTTCACATTATTGTGTACATGACTGAGCATATTGTTGACACTGCATTAAGCAGAAGCAGTGACAGTTAAATAATCCCATAACTTGATACATTCAGATACTCATCATTATTCTCTTTACAATATGCTATTTTGTAAAAGTGGATCCATAAAGTCAGTTTTCCAGTACATTCAGTGATAAGACATAACCTTCAGATTTTATACAAGAACAAGAACCAGTGGTTTTCACACAGAACTTCATTAAAATTACAGTACCTTATTAGCTCTAGATCACATAAATTAACCTGTGGTCTTATATGCATTTTACAATGACATAAATAGAAACATCACTGTGAACTAACTAGTGAAGAAGAGGGCCACCATGCTGTTTACACAAGCTTTAGTCCTTCTTGGAATGTTTTTTGAGTTCCTAGTGGGGAAATGTAGCCGTTATTCAAGAACAGGCCACTTGTTTAAAGGCTTCTTTTGATTTCTTAGAAACAAATGATATGTCCTGAAGTGTCTGCACCTAAAAGTAGCTGAATTCACTCAGGGTGTCACACATTGCTGACAAGCGTTCAATTGTGCACTCACACGTTACAATATTCATAGAAATATATTATGCATGTGAGCCTGATGTCACCATGCCTAGTGCCAAGTCAACCAGGGAGGGTTATAAAGCTTCCACAGCAGTGGACTGCGGAGCCATGTTCTTTGGAGCAATGAAGCTCTACCTTTGGAGTTGGAGTGGCGTTTGAGATCCAGAACTAATCATTTGACATCAGTATCTGACCTCACTAATGCAAATCCTCACAGCAGTATTCTGAAATTTAGTGTAAAGCCTTCCCAGAAGAGTAGAGGCTGTTATTGCATCAAAAGGGGGGTGGGGGGTGGGGGGGGGACACCATGAATACGTTTGATTTCAGAAGAAATGCTGGATGAGCAGGTGCCTACAATCCTTTGGACATATTTGCAGTTATGTCATATGGACATATGGTTGCAGTTTTGCAAAAGACATCTGGGGGGAAAAGTTAAAGTCTGTGTCTTTATAATCTCAATATGCCGAATTTAGAAGAAACTTGCTGTCAAATTAAGATCTACCTTTAATTGCTTTATATTTGGCTTATTAGTCACAATATATATTAGTCACAATAAAATTGTCCCGTTCACGTTAACAAACACCCATGAATGTGCTGTGGAGAAAAAAAAAAATGTGAAAAATGACTAGTAAGAGTAGAATTCATCTACATAAAAAACAAAAACAAAAAAAAACCTGCACTTTGAAAAGTTCATAAAATAACTCCTTTCTAAACATACTGACTGTAGCATCATGCAGATGCTCTGCCTTTAATACTCTATTGAATGTTTTTTTTTTTTTAAAGGTCCAACTCACAGGTGGCTCTTCTATTACTTGTCTCTAATCTTTTGCAATTACCCTAAAATGTACTGATCACGTGTAAGTAGGCTTCAAGTATGGTGTCCCTGGTGATGTCCCCAAGGCTAAGTTGAGTAAGGAGCGTTTATAAATAGCCTTGCAGGGCAACACTGAGGGATGAAACATGGTGGAGGACGAATCACTTTGGTTTGCTAGTTCACCGAAAGGGTCAGTCCTAAATGAGGTACTTCAGCTGGGCTGTTACAGGACTGTTATTTCCTCCTGGTCACTTGTGTCAGCCTTCAGTTTGGACAAGGCTGCGTGGATTCTGAACTGAGTGCGGGACTCCATTGAGTACTCCTTGTAGTTATTCCTGAGAGGAGAACAAAAAAGTCCATAATCAAAAAAATCATCTTTGAGGAACAACCACATGCCAGGTAAGGCTGACTATAAGGGACATAAAGCCTCCCTGCAACACTAACTAACCTTAAGTCGATTTTAACCCTTTATGTTCTCATTTCCTGCAGAGTTTAGTGCATCTAACAAGATCCAACAAGCTGTCCTGCACCTCATGATTTAGCCAATCAACAACTTCTGAAGAAATGTATTAACTGGAGCAGGTGTGGCTGATTGCAGTTGGAATTAGACTTTGCAGGAAAGTAGATCTCCTTGGCCAGGGTTGATTATTTTACTTCTTCAAATATATATTATTTTCCTGACCTAGACTGTCAAAAAAAGGATACTGTCCATCATGGTCTCAGGAGGCTCCTGGGCACAGGCCTCTTTAAAGCCCCTGTCCTCAATGCTCCCCCTTGTCTATGTTCTCTACAAACAGTGTTGTTATGATAGAATGTACACAAAATTGTTAACCATCAATTAATGTGCAATAGCTACTTTTCCTACACAGTTTTATTATATTATTATATTTGTTATTGGACTTTTAATCATTTTACATATGTCTGGGTTAAGGGGCCTTTACTCCATTTACTTGGTGATTATGCGTACACAATTTCATAAGTGGTTGGTATGCGGATCAGCACCTCCAAGTCTGAGTCCATGGTCTTGGCCTGGAAAAGGATGGCATGCCCACTCCAGGTAAGGGGAAAAGGACCTGCCCCAGGTGAAGGAGTTTAAGTATCTCGGGGTCTTGTTCACGAGTGATGGGAAGAGGGATGGTGAGATTGGCCGCAGGCTGGGACACGCGGCAGCAGTAATGCGGTCACTCTACTGGACTGTAGTGGTGAAGAGGGAGCTGAGCCATAAGGCAAAGCTCTCTGTTTACTGGTCGGTCTACATCCCGACCCTCACCTATGGTCATGAGCTGTGGGTAATGACCGAAAGAATGAGATCACGAATACAAGCGGCAGAAATGAGCTTTCTTTGCAGGGTGCCGGGCTACACTCTACTTGATAGGGTGAGGAGCTTGGTCATCCGGGAGGAGCTCAGAGTAGAGCCGCTACTCCTCTGCATTGAAAGGAGCCAGCTGAGGTGGTGTGGCACTGATCTGGATGCCCCCTGGATGCCTCCTGGTGGGGGTGTACCAGGCACGGCCTACTGGGACAAGACCCCGGGTCATCCTAGGACCCGCTGGAGGGATTACATCTCCAAGTTGGCCTGGGAGCAGCTTGGGGTCCCAGGGAATGGGAATGAGCTGGAGGAAGTTGCGGGAGACAAGGTCGTCTGGGATTCTCTGCTCTCCCAACTGCTACCGCGACCCTATCTGGACTAAGCGGTTAACGATGATGATATTTCATATTCAGTTCAGTTCAATTTAGTCCCAAGGTACATTATAGGCACCATAAGGTAAATGTGCCCTCAAAAGGTACAAAATGGTCCTTAAGGTCCAGTTTTAGAGATACACTAAATTTACCTTGCCAGAAGACAGGGGTGTATTTGTACCTTTTAATTTAAAAAGTAAATGGAGTCAAGATAAGATATATAGAGTCAATGCAACCTAAAAGTAGTGAAGACATACCGTTGAGGTTGCCACCCTTGTGACAGTGTTTTTCTGACAGTACTGGAACAGACTTGACTGTTCCCATTTGCCTAAAAGGTTGCTTTGATTTCTTCAAAATACATTAGCATTTTGCAAATAACAGCTTCGGGGAAAAATTCACCTCAGTAAAAGTTTGTTTTATGTTCTCAGGTGGGTTTGTGATCATCCATTTCTTAGAGAAGGAAGTGTCCCATTAACTGTCCCCTTAAGATCTAACATATTGATTGCTATCTGGGAGCAAATGGCCATGTGCCACCTAAGGCGCTCTATTAGGGACATACAGCCTCAAAGGATCACTATAACTATGGGTGTAAATCTGAATTCACAACAGTTCAAACTGATTATGATAATTTGGTTTATCTAACATACACAAACTAATGACACTACAGTGGAACTAAAGACCGTAAACAAGCTTATTGTCTTTGGATGTTTGTTTGCAAAGAGACCTTTATTTTGGCCAAAAAATGAGTGCATGATTTATTAAATATTATTATAATAAGCTATAATCAATTCTAGACTTCAAAAATGGATACAGCTGAATCACCACCTTCAGCTGCTTTTCACACCACTAACTATAACCTTTCAGGACTGTAATGAAGTGCCACAGCAGTAGAGAACACACAATGAAAAAGGCCAATGTACTGAATTGTAGGCTTAAGCTCCAGGCTGTACTCTACTCACTTGGCTTTTTGCAGTAGTTTGATGGCTTGCTCCCTCCTCCCTGTGTCAACATAGAGCAGGCCAAGCTCCAGCAGAGAGTTAGGAACCAGGTAATGGTCAAACTTCAGCTTCTTCTCACTGATCCATGCAAACACAAAGACCCATACACAAAAAAAACAACGCAGATCACATAAATGACCTAAATGAGAAATCACACCCTTTTAAATGCCACCATATCTAACCATCTACATACACTACAATCTCTCGTATGGGAAGATTTTACCCAGAGGCTGCAAATTATGGTGTCCATTAGAAAAGCTCTTATCTCCACAACAGTAACTTAATAGGAAACATAAAAAAGTTTGGGTAAAGTAACACATCTGGCAGTCTTGTAAAGTCCTGAACGCAATCATGTGCAATATTTCTAAGGGTCATCAACAGAATGACCGTTCACAGAAAGTGAAGAGCAGCTAACATTTTCAGGCGTTTTAAAAACCTACACAGTACAAATTAATGCAGTGTTTTTGTTTTTTTTTTTACATGGATGGCAACAAAAACTAGTTTACAGTGCTGTGGACCGGGTAGTCTGGAGGTACCTTGTAAAATAGCTTTTTCACCTGAAAAAGAGGTAAAAAAGAGTTCAACCCCTTTTTATTTCGTTTTTATTGGTACGTACTGTATAACTTGGGAATTAATATATATATAAACAAACAGACAATCTCACTTTAGCTTGGAGATGGACAAATTTTAAAGTGGCAAGGTAGCTACCACCATTTAGACCTTGAGGTTCTCTCGACCTCAATCCATAACAGTCCTTCGAGCTTGCTGCCGTTCGGTCAACACGACATAGTCGTCTATATCTCTGTTCAGCCTTCCTCCCTTCCAAAATAACCCCCCCCCTTTTAATACCCCAAAACTAATATGGACTAAACCACCTGGGCATCCTCATAATCCAGGGTGGATTGAAAAACACAAGAAACATACACACATTACATACATAAACAACCGGTTTGTTTAAAACATACTTTGTTTCTTACCATCACAGATAAATATTATTTGTTATTTATATACTGAAGAGACATGTTAATCGTTTTCTTTCTCCTCAGATAAGCTGGATCCCCCTGCACCAGCGATTTCCCCCAGTCCACTGAAGGATATAAAAGCTGGGTGATTGACCTGCGCGCTGCCACTCCCAAAGGATACAGGTAAGTGCCCAGTCTATATTTGAATGTCTTTGTTAAAACTGTCTCTGCACTGAGCCTTTAGAAGGCTGGTGATAGGTAAGGGTGACTTACCTTATCACAAGTGCATAATGGGCTGGTTTCCTGGACATGGATTACACCTAGTCTTGTACTAAACTGCTCTAGGAGCACTGGCTTTTTAGTGTGGGTTTAGGGTTAATCCACATCTGAGAAACTGGCCACTCTGTTATGTAACAGTTCAAGATACTTTATGTGCACTGGGAATTGACTGTGAGCTATTCTGATGTTTTTTTAATCAACTTTTTGCATGTGTGAGTAATAAAAATGACTGAACTACCCTGTCACAAGCTTCACTTTCATAGCCATGTAAATGTCCCTGTGTATAACTGTAAGACAGTAAGTAGCACTTGCCTGCTGTAAACTTTGTTGAAGCACTCCTCAGCAGCCTGCATACGGCCCTGGTTCTTCAGACACAAACCCTTCAGCAGCAGAATCAAGCAGCTGTCATCCAGTGTGTACTCATTATCTTCAGGACACACACAGCATATTTATTTTACATGTCTGTCTCCTATTTGGCAGATCCATTAAAAACACTGAATCTTTTCATTTGTCATGTTACGTAGCCGCATTCATGTAGTCTAATAATAATAATAATAATAATAATAATAAATGATGGTCATTTTTATGGCTGATTTTTTACAGTCGAATTTCAAAAAAGGACATAGCCTGTTAAAGAGACAGGCATTTTAAACGCTGCCCGAATTTAAAGGACATGAATCAAATAAAGCGCGACATCAGAAGTAAGAGACAACTAGCCATTTAGAGTCATGAATAATTATGCTTCAACATTTTAGTACAGGTGAAGAAGCGGCATTCAAAGACAGCATGAATGCCCGTACGTGACTCACATTATAAACATGCAGCACAGATCAGTAAAAGAAGAACAACAAGCAAAATTAAGTCATGCTAGCTTTGATATTGATCTCGATCTCAATCTCTATTGGTTTGAGTCACAGAAAAGTTAAGCGCCTAGAAAGCATCTACAGTGGACTATCAAAATGAAATGTTACCAAAAGCTAGTGCAGATAATGATGGCTGCTAGTAATCTGTTTAAATTACACTTGCACATTCATAACACTCTTCATAGATCTGCTGATTTCTTTTTTCGGGCGTGGAGTTTTCATGATGCTAATTGGATTGGTGGGGTATAAGCTTTCGCCACTTGTTAGCTACATTAACTCTGTAGCTCCAATAAAAATTAGGATGCAAACTTATGGCTACTTTTTTCATTATCTGTTCCATTATTTTCTTGGCAGAAAACAAAAAAAACCAAAAAAAAAAAACAGGCTGGTTTCTTGGACAATCAACATTGGAAATGCTTTTCAGAGTCTAGGCTTAGGCTTAATCTGGATATAGGAAACCTTATGTTATTCAGTTACTCAGCCATCTGCCTGAGTAATTTGTCAGAACACCTACTTAAAAGGGTGGTTTATGGGGTCATTACCTGGAGCAGCCTGCAGGGTGCGCTCCGCCTCCAGCAGTGTTTCCAGAATGCCTTCCGTCAGTTCTGGCCGCTTGCTGATCATGGAGAACCCGTTCCACATATACATCATCTCCTGAAACGTGCAGCACAATCTGTTATAGCATTTACTCAGCAAAAAAAAAAAAATCCTGTTAATATTTGATTTTGAGGTTTGATCAGAACAACTGGAGTGTTTGTGCCTGTGTAAGTGGTAATGTAATTTTCCAGTATTTACATCATTTAAACCGTTTAGTAGTTTTAAATGACTGTCCAATAACATAAAACCACTTTTGTTGGAGATCTATGTATAAAATTATTCTAATGTGATGGTAGTAATCCATAACTTCATATATAGGCATCAGCTAACCAAAAAAAAAAAAAAAGAAAAATGATTAAAAACAAAAAATGATAAAGACTAAATTAGATTTTTGTTATTTGTGAAAGAAAGTGCCTCAAATTTCTTAATTTCCAATGTCAGGCACAACAGCCCTCTAACAAAATAAACCCCCAACATTACAGTTTTGATCATTTGTTTCCACGAAGAATGGCAAATAAGAGAATTTCAGAAGAGACCCGGGGGGATACAGGTTTAAACTTCAATTCAGTGTTTTTTCTATACTGATACCCCTGGTCAAAGTGAAACTAAAAGAACACACTTCTGCACATTTTAATGCACACTTTAATGCAGTATTTACAATTGCTGAATTCAACATATTAGAAAATAATAGATGAATGTTATGGCACATATTTTACTTTTCATTTTTTCCTATATATTATAATGTAAAAATATTAGGTGTGTTGTGTGTGCTAACCTATTTTCACTTCAAAAATAACCAGGGATGTTTAAACTTTTGTCTACGACTGTATAAGGGCTCAGCATTTTAAGAGTGTTGATGCGTTTTGCTGCCTTACAAGCACAGGTACAGGGAGCCTCACAGGGTTGCTGGCTCTGTACCGTCGAGCTTTGCGGATGGCAAACTTCTCTGTGGGCGGAGACTTCCCTGCTATTTTCTGTTTGAAGGTTGGCACCTGTCTGAGAGAGAGAGAGAGAGAGAGAGAGAGAGAGAGAGAGAGAGAGAGAGAGAGAGAGAGAGAGAGAGAGAGAGAGAGAGAGAGAGAGAGAGAGAGAGAGAGAGAGAGAGAGAGAGAGAGAGAGAGAGAGAGAGAGAGAGAGAGAGAGAGAGAGAGAGAGAGAGAGAGAGAGAGGAAGGAAAAGAGGGAGGGAGAGGAGAGGAAGTCCAGGAGTGAGTCAGGGAGGGAGAGAGTGAGAGTGAGAGTGAGAGTGAGAGTGAGAGTGAGAGTGAGAGTGAGAGAGAGAGAGGAAAAGAGGGAGGGAGAGGAGAGGAAGTCCAGGAGTGAGTCAGGGAGGGAGAGAGTGAGAGAGAGAGAGAGAGTGAGAGTGAGAGTGAGAGTGAGAGTGAGAGTGAGAGTGAGAGTGAGAGTGAGAGTGAGAGTGAGAGTGAGAGTGAGTGAGAGAGAGAGAGAGAGAGAGAGAGAGTGTGAGTGAGTGAGTGAGTGAGTGAGTGAGTGAGTGAGTGAGTGAGTGAGTGAGTGAGTGAGTGAGTGAGTGAGAGAGAGAGAGAGAGAGAGAGAGAGAGAGAGAGAGAGAGAGAGAGAGAGAGAGAGAGGAAAAGAGGGAGGGAGAGGAGAGGAAGTCCAGGAGTGAGTCAGGCAGGGAGGGAGAGAGTGAGAGAGAGGAAATAAACCATTACACAAAACTGAAAGTCTGATGGCAAATACATTTTGTGTATGAAAACACTCTATACAAAATGTCAGAAAGGGTGGGAGAAAGTCATTGACATGGCAAGTCTTTATGGTGTCTGACAGTAGGGGGTGAAAGAGTGTTTACCTGAAGAGCTCCACCTCGTCCTCTCCAAACGGCCTCGCCTCCCCCTCAGGCAGCATACTGAGATAAGCAGCCTTCATGTACACATACATAACCTGATACAGAGAGAAACAAATGCAAGGTACCTTCTTTAGATGTTCATTTGAATGAATTGGGCTCAATGCATATCCATGTAAACATGCTCTAAAGAAGACAGCTGCTAGATGCTAGAAAGTGTCTGGACCCTTTAGAATTCACAAAATTAATTGACATAACTCTGACCGTTAATATGATTAAATTCTTATCTAAAACAAAATGATCCAACATTTGTATTTGCTAAGGATGACCCTGCCCTATTTTATAAAACATCAGAGACTTCACGATCAATTTTCACCATACATTTGTGACTGCATGTTCAGCACATTAAGGAGATTTCTGATCTCAGAAAAAAAAGCTGTTTAAGCAATAAAAATTCTGTTTAAATGAGAAACATGTGTAGCAAAAACCGAACACTGTATTCCATTTAAGAACCTCATATAAACTGTGAAACATGGTGGTGGTAGTATCATGGTTTGAGGTTGTTTTGCTGCCATCAGACCAGGATTATTTGCAACAATTTGATGGTACTATGAATTCTTGACTGTATCATAAGATACAGTAGTTTTGCCAACAAAGACATTAAATACTGGATCACTTTATTCAATAAATGTATAAAAATTACATAACTAATTTATGTGGTCACTGAATGCATTATAGGTCAGATTAATCAAAACTCTGAAAAAATCTAAAGGTATCACAAATTTTCTAGTACCACTGTATGTTCACATAAAAAAAGACATCAGTCAGAACTTTATTACATAAAAAAAAAAAACAAAAAAAAAAAACACTAACAGTAATAAATTTCCCCTCACCCCTCATGTCAAAATCAGCAGATATGCTTAATAATTTTTGTTAAACTTTTACAATATTTAATGTTGAGTATTTTCACTGTGTTTCAATGCTTATATAATTTTTAGAAGGAGGGCTGGCTGACCTTGGACCAGCGACTCTCCTGACTGAGCAGGTCGGCATAGAAGTAGGCCATCTTCCAGTGCCTCTTGAAGGTGAAGCACCACATCAGCTCCCAGTAGCACATGTGGTGGAACTGCTTCCAGGCCTGCTGTGCCTTGCAGCCATCCTCAAACAGCGCCACTGCCTGGACACAAACAAGTTCTTTTTTGAGGAGAGCATGGTTACTGTTGCTTGCCTTCATGCAATGGGACTTTATGTGGTTTCTCACACATAATGGCAGAGCACTGATTAATGAAAATGAAGTACACCATATAGATAGAAACTGTAGTAGCAACCATCCTGAAGTGTTGTACTCACTTTTGCCTATTTTGGATAAAGTAAGGGTATTTTAACCAAGTGTGATAATGTAGGCACTAGGGCTGCAGCAAATATTACTTCTAAAATTGTCATCAATAAACAATTTTTTCCCAATTATTTGACTTATCTAATAATGATGTTCTTGTTTCAGTGAGAAATAAGTTTAAATAAATGGCACAAGAAATCTAAATGTGAAAATTCACCATGCCAAATGACAGATATACTTTTGATACAGTGACAAAAGCTGACTGAATATAAGAAACCATACCTTTCCTGTTTTCTCAGTTCTAGATACTAATCATTCAGCTATTTCCTATTTTTGGTACCATTCTCATGTGTCTCAGAGAGGCATGTCTAGACGCCTAGACAACGTCAGATACTTCACTGGCTAAAGGTTTCTACGTTAAAAATGACACCTTCTTAATGCTGTTGTCTCAAAGACAGCCTAAAACAGATTTACCATCTTCTTCTGCCCCATTTCTATCCTCCATGGTAATATGAAGCCTCATTATATCATTACTAAATTGCTACCTCAGTATGGGATTAGTTTTACTTCAATGTCCTGAACTTTTTACTTCAAGGTCACCTCTCTTCCATGAGACAGTCAGGTAGCCTAACATCACTAGGCTGACAGAGGCCATGTGTTAGAACTGTGATGCTTTCACTTCATTTGTGCATCATTGTTGTGCTTCTGTGGAATTCTTCAGTCACTCTGCAGACTGTGCATTGCACAACACCATGACTGGGTCTTATTTTCTTGAGTTTATGGCCCTTTGCAGATGCCATCATTTAAAGTTCTGTCTCTAGCACAAATTAGTTGAATATGAGAAGCCAAATTGACACACATCAACATTATTTGAAGCTTTTTTTTTAAATAAATGACACCAACAATTAAAATCTACAATTTTTAAAACGATCAGTGTAGTTGACTTTATCCACCAATCAGTGCATCTCTAGACTGCACAATGCGAACTAATGTATATAAGCTCCAATTACTTGTAATTTACTAGACCTTTGCCTCAAAGACAAAGAAGCAAACATGCCTCACCTGATTAATTGCATTTTGAGTACCTTTTTTCACCAAACTACTGCTGTAAAGCTCAGCCGTTGGTCTTGACCGATGGAGTTCAAAAACGAAAAACCTGAAAACTTGTCCTGGGATATCACTGGGGATAATATGTTATTATTATTTATATAATAAGTTAATATTATTTGCAGCTTTTAAAGGAGCAACATGTAAGATGTCAAAATAGTCCACACACACAGTCCTCCTCCCTCTTTACTTCTTCCCGTTTACTTACCAGTCTAGAAGAAACCTTACAAATTCAGCATCAAACTACAGCGGTGCAAAGCAACACAAAGGTAACTTGTTACCTTGTTATTTATGTCACTTCTTTTCTTTGTGGTTTCTTGCCCGGAGCAGGCAGTACTATTGCTGCATCCTCTGATGTTGGTACAGTGTCTAACACTACAGTGACTCACTTTCGCCTTTTGAGGTAAAAGGGGTATTACAAGACAGGACGGGCCAGAGCTAGCTGGTTAGCATGCTAACTTCATTACATATCTCTGCTACATGGTACACAGATGTCTTTGACCTAACGTCAAAACTAATTTATTTCTTCACGTTCTGTGCATTAAAAATGCTCTAAAAATCGTATAAATTGCTCCTTTACATTTGCTCTTATTTTAAACAGCAGGGCTGTGGAAGTCATGGCAGTACATTTTTTGGATAATGGACCTGAAACTAATAGGTCCATTTTCTCTGCAGGTATGGCAATCTGTCTAATGAATGTAAAAAGCTCTAATCAACACAAAACGTGAAAATTGTGTGGTAAAGTAAGTGAAATTACACTGATAATATTCCTGTTCACTCACCTCGTCAACGTTGCCTTTTATCTCCTCCACTCTGCCTGCAAAGAACAGGAAAATTGCCCCCTGGAGAAGAGAGAGAGGGAGGGAAGTAGGGAGTTCCAAAAGTAATGCCAGAGTTCTGTCACAGCTGTCCTATTTAAAATCTCTAAATGGGAAGGGAGCGAGAGAGAGAGCGCGAGAGAGAGCGCGAGAGAGAAAGAGAGACAGACAGAGAGAGACAGACAGAGAAAGAGAGACAGAGAGAAAAAAAGGAGAGGAAAAAAAAGAGCAAGAGAGAGCAAGAGCGAGAAAGAGAGCAAGAGAAAAAGAGCGAGTGAGCAAGAGAGAGGGAAAGAGACAGAGAGCAAGAGAGAGAGCGAGAGAGCGAGAGAGAGTGCGAGAGAAAGAGAGCGAGAGGGAGAAAGAGAGAGCGAGAGAGCAAGAGAGAGAGAAAGAGAGAGACAGAGAAAGCGAAAGAGAAAGCGAAAGCGAAAGAGAAAGCGAGAGAGAGAGAGAGAGAGAGAGAGAGAGAGAGAGAGAGAGAGAGAGTGAGAGAGGGAGAAAGAGAGAGCGAGAGAGCAAGAGAGAGAGAAAGAGAGAGACAGAAAGCGAAAGAGAAAGCGAAAGAGAAAGCGCGCGAGAGAGAGAGAGAGAGAGCGAGAGACGGAGAGAGAGTGCGAGAGAGAGAGAGAGAGAGAGAGAGAGAGAGAGAGAGAGAGAGCGAGAGACGGAGAGAGAGTGCGAGAGAAAGAGAGCGAGAGGGAGAAAGAGAGAGCGAGAGAGCAAGAGAGAGAGAAAGAGAGAGACAGAGAAAGCGAAAGAGAAAGCGAAAGAGAGAGAGTGAGAGAGGGAGAAAGAGAGAGCGAGAGAGCAAGAAAGAGAGAGACAGAAAGCGAAAGAGAAAGCGAAAGAGAAAGCGAGAGAGCGAGAGTGAGAGAGAGAGAGAGAGAGAGAGAGAGAGAGAGACCCCTACATGTGGATATCGTAGCCGGAAAGGCTTCAACAGTTTCTCAGCATCTGCTACATCTCCTTCTCCTGTCCCTGCACAGAAAAAAACAGCACTCATTCAAACTAAACTATAGTGCACACATACAGGTATTATAAAGAATATATATTCTAATGAATTTCACTGGCAAATGCAAATAAACCAAGTAACCAGTGATCTGTCACGTCCAGTGAAGCCTGCAAGATTGCTTCCAGTTCCAAAAACATGGAGTATTTTCACATGTATGCATTGCATTTGCACATGCCATGCAATGCTCATGTAATGTAGACTGGATCATAATTACTGTGCTCTTGCTTTGTTACTCTTCTTATCATTATTTTTATTAGTGGTAGTAGTAGTAGTGGTAGCACTAATAGTTGCAGTAGTAACAGTAGCAGCAGCAGCACATTTATGTGATGTTTATTTTTTAATACTGAGGTGTTGCCAGAAGCTTTGCAGGACCTTCATTTACCTTTTATACCATGTTTATACTGTGATGTGGCATAAATCTAATCTAATCTAACCTCATCGAATCATGTGTAGCAGGACTAGGGAAGGAGTGTGGCTGTTACCTAAAATAAAACAGAGGAAGGTGTAGTAGCAGAGCAGCAACAGGGCACACAGCATAGACCTCAGGTTATGGGATGTGGCTCCTTCATACAGCTGAGAAAGTCCATATTCCTAAACACACACATGCACATACAGTATTGTGCAAATGTGAGAGACAACCTTTCACTTATTTAATTTCCACTCAAAACAGCCCTTAAGCTCAGGTTTTTTGTTTTTCAGGAGGCATTTAGGACCTAAACTTTTTGGACATAAAACAACCCACTTGCATAAGAAAAGGGAAAATAAGTGAAATATAGAAATTTAGAGAACTGAAGTTGAAGATCACTAAAGAATATAGAAAATACAATGACAACGGGACTCCTAACAACCATGCAAGACCTGCTAGACCACCAAAACTGTCACCACCAGATAAACAGTGCTTAAAGCCTTCATCCTTGAGAGAGAGGAGAAAATCAAGCTCCACTCCATTCAGCACTATGGGCCTAAAACCATGTGTAGCATGTGTATTACTAAAAACATAAAAGAAGAAAAAGAAAACAAACAAAAAACTAAGAGAGAACTTTTGAGATGTGGAAAAACATCCCTGCAGGTTACTTTGAAAGGTCTTCCAAAAAGATTAGAAGCTGTAAACGTTGGTTGGGATAGTGTAGTGGTTAACACCTCTGCCTTCTACACTGTAGACTGGGGTTCAATCCCCACCTGGGCAAACACCCTGCACTATACCAATAAGATCCTTGGGCAAGACTCCTAACACCGCCTTGGCCTACCAATGATCAAATTGTAAGTCACTCTGGATAAGAGCGTCACCCAAATGCCATAAATGTAATAAAGGCAAAAAAGTGGACACCCTGTGTTAAGTTATAAGGGCTCTTGTGTAATTTACTAGTAAATGTGTTTCTGCTGTCCTGACATTCCTGACTGATAAAATTAATAACTTGTACTTAATGGCTGTTTTGACTGGAAAAAATAATTTAAAAAAAGATCTCTGATTTTTGCAAAGTATCCCAAATTATACATTTACAGATACATATTTTAAAAGCACCATTTTCAGCAAATTCATATTTACTTTATAACCTATTAACTTAAAAAGCAGAAAAAATAGTAGTAACGGTGGCATGTGCAACAGTTTGGACACATTTCCAGTTAGAAAGGCTCAGAACTTATTTGACTTGTAGGATCATAATTGATTTATAGCACTAAGCAGGTCAAGAATTGTCAACAAGTAATGTCAGCTGATGACAGTTGCAGAGCGTAATAAAGTCTCTGACCTTGTGCTAACACAACAAGCATGGGCTCCTTTCAGCAGCTGGCAGAGGCTCTGAAAATAAAAGTGAACAGATGCCTACAAAGCATTTAAAAAATGTATCTAAGAGCTTCCAGCTCGCAATTTTCACTGCCTAAATTGTCATTAATAAATGGAGGTTAAGAGGAACTGTGGAAGTCAAGGCAATATCTGGAAGACCAAAAACACTTTCAGACAAAACTGCTCCAAAAAAGAAAAGCAAACCCCACTGTGACCCCAATATGCCCACAAAAGACATGCTGGAAGGTTTAGCTGATAAAGGAGTGGTGGTGAATTGTTCTGTCTCTGCAGTATTGTTGGACGAATATAATCTGCATAGAGGAGTCATGAAAATGGGCTAATTTAGAATTTAAAATCTAAAGTAAGCCAGAGTCATTTTGCAAGTGTTGTGGCAAAAATTTAACTCCTAGACCACAATCACCAAATGTATGTTTGGAGGGAAAAAAAAGGAACAGAATTTGATAAACACCTTAACAAGTAAACATATTTACTTGTCAACGGTGGGTGGATTTATTATGCTTTGGGGTTGTAGGGCAGCCAGTGGCGCAGAAAGACCCCTAACTGTCTACAAAAAAGCTTTTGCAAGCTGTGATTTCAGCCAAAGGTATTTGTTAGTAGGAACTGACTAATAAGTGTCCAAACGTTTGCACATGCCATAATTTCTACTTTCACTTTTCCTTTTTTATGTTAAATGTTACTGTGCATTAACCTTTGCAAGACTTATTCCATTACATAGTTTGCTGTAGAGGCTGTGCACCTCAAAATACAACAACAACAACAACAACAACCTACAGTATGTCATTTGGCCAGGGGTGCCCAAATTTTGGCATACAACTGAATACACACACATAAGTGAGAGGAGAGAATATATAAACATGCATCTGGACACCAAAGTAAACGTAGCAGATCATATCTCATAAAACATTTACTTTTTGCACAATGATTATCTCAAAAGCCATGGATGTCTTGCATTCAAATTAAAGCCCAAACAAAAGTTCTTTACCTTATCCCCAGAAAAGCCTGCAAACTCCAAAACCTTGAGGATCCGGGGAGGGAATAGAGAAAGTGTCTGCAAGATAACCATGGACGACAGCATAAGACAAACTGATGAACAAGTCAGATTAGCAGGTTTTCACTGTGTCACGCACAAACCATTACAGGCGCTTGTGGAACATACCAAGTTGAAAGCACCGATTCCAAACGCTACCCCTCCTTCCAGGTGCTTGTGGTTTGGCCCTTTAAAAGAGCTGTGAGACCTGATAAAGGAGTGGAGCTCCCTGCATGTAAAATAACACTCAGGTTAGTCACAGCATGAGATTATTGCAGTCAATGATTGAGCAGTGCAGTCTGGGCTTTTTTGAATAGATGCCTATTAAAGGATGTTGACACGGTTATAAATGACCTGCAGTTTTCACATCATTGGAAACAAAATACTCTGACATAATGTCATAGTTTGCATCTTGGACTAAATTGCAGTCAATATTGCTTCTTTGCTTCCAGAAATGGCTATCCTTCGGATTATGTTTACATAAAAATATTCTGAATAAAATATATGACACTTGGGCTGAAAAAGAAAAAAAGCTAAATGCTCTTCTCCACTTTCTCCCCTGCTTCCACCACACTTACTTGTATATGAGGTAGCTGTTGCGTACTTTGATTCCTCCTTTGATGAAACTCACCATGTTTTCATCCTGTGAGCAAAAGAGCAGATGACATGCATCGAAATGTAAAGGATAATTACACCCTAAAACTGAAACATATTAATTTGTCATAATAGCATTAGTCTTGTTGAAAATGTAACTGCACTTCTTTTCTAATCGTCAAAATAATTATTGCAATCAACTCAGTGCCTGCAGCACCTCCTCTGGTCCAATTTTGCTACAGGCACAAAAGACTTAGCTCACTAGAAATCAAATTATATATATATATATATATATATATATATATATATATATATATATATGAATATATATATATATATATGAATATATATATATATATATATTCATATATATATATATATATATATATATATATATATATATATATATATATATATTCATATATATATATATATATATATATATATATATATATATATATATATATATATATATATATGAATATATATATATATATATATATGAATATATATATATTCATATAAGCCAGACATCCAATTTCACCACCCAGTCACGATGGTCGCCTTGCACTGGGCAGAAATATGAGTTTGAAATACAAAACTAATTCTAAAAAGTTCAATAAAAACTAATAAAAACTGCTAATAAAAACTGCAATACACCAACTAGTACACACTCATATTACACATTCAGGTCCACAATGAAGAACTAATTCACAAGGAAATTCAACACCAGAGCATGTTTGCCTCAGAGCCGTACTGTCTGCACAATCCGCCCGTTTTAAAGGTCTATCTTTACAAGTGTTCACATCATGTTGCGTCTCAAGCTGCTATTAATAACAACAAGATAAGCAACAAAGCAACAAAGATACGCGTTTGATTTTGGTACATGGAGCGCATTTTTAGTGCATTAACATCAGTGACCTGCCTGCTTACATTCACATTGACAAACCAATCATAAATACGGAGATATCAAGTATGATGCATCACTATTATGGTTTTTCTCCTTTTTGTCCATTTCCACGGTAGCCAATGTGAGAAGAGCAAAGCACTTGCTTCCCTGCTACATTGGTGTGGACCTTAGAAAATGACAGCCTGATGTTCTTCAGAGAGAACAGCTAGTGGAGTTTGCTAACTGAGGCTGAACCCAGTGAAGTGCAGGGCCAAAACCAACACACACACTGTTCATGAATAGATGTAGAGAGAAATGCTATTACCATGACATGAAAAGGTAGTTTTAGTCGGTGTCCTCATTGCTCAGCTAGCCATTTTTGGAGGTGGGGCACCACCCCTGTGTGTTGTCATTCTTAAAGTCTTTTCTGATGGTCTAGTTTGCCATCTTTCATGGACACCACTGTCAGTGATCAAGGCTAGGCATCTGGGTGCCTCTCATCACAGAAAAGAGGCTGCGGGAGAAGGGGCTTACAAAATATGTTCACATGACTATTCATACAAGTCTGTGTTGAGTCGGGTCCCAGTGTCAACTCTCTGGTGAGTCCGTGCCAATTCTCAAGTTTTAGTAAAGCATTTTAGTTGTCTCTTTATTAACTGCTGGCATTGGGCTGTACAAAAGTAAGCCTTATTAAAATCTGTCAGGCCCTACACAGCTTCAAATAACCGGCCTTTCATTACAGAAACCCTTCTGTCTGACGTACTGAACTGCTCTACTCGCATTAGGAACGTGATACGTAACTTCCGCTGGTCTCGCTGACGACTACAGTGTGTAGTGCTTCAGTTCTGTCCATCAGACTGAAAGGTTCTCTTGCAACGAACAGCTTGTTATCTGAGTCTGAGTGAAGTAGTGATTTTTTAAACTGACGAGTCTCCCTTTCAGGGGTAAATAACATTTTAGCTTTCACCTGCACAAGCTGTTGTGCTTTATTCAAGGTTGCACTTGGCCCCAGCCACACCACACAGAAAGCAAGGCTAACAGCTAGCTCTAGCACTAGCTCAGGTGTGCACTCGAGTTCAGACTGACTAGTTCTTCCTGTTGCATGGGCATAAACACAAAAGCAGCTAATGCCACTTTCACAACGGGAGTCTTAGTCATGACGTACATTTACGGCATTTCGCAGACGCTCTTATCCAGAGCGACTTACAATTTGATCGTTTTACACAGGTAGGCGAAGGTGGTGTTAGGAGTCTTGCCCAAGGACTCTTATTGGTATAGTGCAGGGAGCTTACCCAGGTGGGGGATTGAACCCCAGTCTACAGCGTAGAAGGCAAAGGTGTTAACCACTACACTAACCAACCACGGTGGTGGTTGAAGAAACCAACCATTTCTTGAGCATGCTAGAATATAAACAAACCCTTTCTAAAGTTACTTACAAACTCTAGAGGGTACATCTCTAATGGTCATAATCGGGCCTTATTTTGTCACAGGGCATTGCACGCAATGAAAAAGTTCTGATTGAGAACTACTTGAGAAGTGTTCTCTCTATATTATCTTTTAAAAATAAAAAAAGAGCAGATTTACTAAAAGAGGTGCAAATTACTGACAGTCTATTGACACTTTGCATTTATGGAGTTAAGTGGCAATTAAGTGGGTTATCTACTAAAAACATGCAAATGAACAAAGGCACCTCTTCATAGTTAGCTTGTAAACAGCACAATATCGCATGAGTCTAGCTCACATGCTTTTTGCATGAAGGCTCCTTTACACCAGATATAAAAAGTTACAGAAAGTTAAGTTGAAACTCTGAAATAATTAATAAAATATAAAATGAAATCACTTGAAATAATTACTTCTTTTCTCAATATTTTGATGCAGTATGTCAGAATAACGAGTAACTTGAAAATGATTCATTATTACTCTCCAGACAAAAATGTGGTTCTTTCAACATCATGAGAAATTATTTTGAGAAAAAAAAACAAACAAAAAAACATCAGTTTGTCAGAAATTTGATAATTTTTTACTTTCTGTTGTGAAACACACGTTAGTTTTCAGCTGGTGTGATGAGCTGAACTTGAGTTCAGAGGCAAGTCCCTTTGGTTTAATTTCACTGAGCGCACATGCAGCTCTTTAAACAATGACCGACATTTCTGCCTTGTGCACAAAAACCAGCCACAGTACTCAGACATAATGAAGAGTAGCTTTAGTAAAGCAGGGATTGCAGAGCCAAATATTTCCAATATGTGCTTTTAACAACTGTCTGGAAGAGAAAACCATCAGATTATTATATAGTCAAAACCTGCTCTGTGAAAGTGTTACAGTTTTATATTAGAACAAAATTGAAAACATTATTTTTTACCTAAAATTATTAGATTTGCTTAATCAAATTAAGAATAATGTGGCATGACCGATGTTTACATGTTTTTTTTTCTTCGCATCTTATGTCTTTTCTTTTTCGAGTACAATGTGAGCCATGTTAGCATTAAAAATAACCAGCTTTTCACAGCCGTTAAATAACACACAGTCAGTATTGACGCACATATATCAGTCTTGGTAATTCAGAGTAGGTGCTTTGCTGTAATCTTCTCACAGTATTCTGTGCTTTGAGAGCTCCTATAAATACGAACACAGTTTGTGATTGAGCATACGTTAGTAAATCTGCCCCTATATCAGAAAACAAATCAAATTCTATGGTGCATTCACACGTTGGCAATAGATGGATGAAGGCAAACCAGAAATTCCATTGTTTTCACTGGAACTGCACCAGACAACTTTGCCCTTGCCATCACCAGTATTCAGCTGGCTCCAGCAGTAAGTGCCATGAAGAGTTTTCCTACCAATTTTTCCTAACTTTTACCATCGACCAGCAGTGAAATGGATCGGATGCTGATTTTTGGACATGGATGCTTAACATCTCGTTGCTGAACTCCAGACAAAGCTCAGTATCACACACAAAAAAAACCCCACAGTACAGGGTGTCCTCCTGCATCTTTCCATCTCAAATAAACAACGGACACTGCTAAAGCTCTCCTCTGACAATCATCCTTTTTCACCTGTAACACTATCACCATGGCAACCACGGCATTGCTTCATGCCGCTGTCAGTCACATACTATGAGGCATTAAATGATGTTTTTCTTCATTGCAAACATGTGAATGCAGCATTAGAGTTGAAAATCGCATCATACCTAACAAAATGTGCATCACATATTGTTTTATATACATATATAACATAACATATCACAACAAATCAATCCTGTGATTTACTACACAGGATGAGACTTTGTTATATTATATACTCTGGATATTCACCCTCCATGAAACATAAAAACAAAGCACAGTTTCTGTGTTGTTATGAAATAGATCGAACAAAGACAGTAATGAGTGTGTGGGGAAATGAGTGTAGGCGTTTGTGTCAGTATTATTGGTGTGTGTTATATGGCTGTTATATTGGCTTAAAATCTGTGTCCAACCTGTAAAAACGTGAGAGCGGCTCGTTGTAGCAAGCACTCAGCATAACACGCCTCAGCATGGAGCTCCTCTATAAACAAACACACACACATAACATGAAATCAAAGCTCCTCATAAAAAAGCATTTACTTGGTAAAGAAAATGAAAGAAGAAATTTGATTTTTTCCACATAAATATTACACAACAGCAAAGTATGATATTCATCACCTATGACATTTCCCAAAAAAAAAAAAAAAAAAAAAAAAAAAAAAAAAACACATTACAGCCTCCATCAACACATTTTACCTTCAGTGAGCTCATCTCCCGCTGCTCTGCTTGCCAGACTACCAGACCTCTTACGAAACCTGTAGAGTAGCACAGGAGAGCACACTCATATTCTCATTATCCATTATCATCACACACACTGTACACATAGAGATGACATGAGCCAAGGTCCACTTTTGTCAGGCCTCTCAAAGGAGCAGAACTGACCTAGGTTTTAGTCCCATATAACTGCAAATTGCATATGTTCACATAACTGAATACGAGAGGATACAGAAGGCAAAAACTGATCTCAGGGTAGCACTCTTGCCCTCCGGCTTTCAAACTGCTTTGCAATATATTGGTGCAAATAGGCGGAGGGTGGAAATGTTGATTAAATGAAGCAGTAATAAAACAGTTCAACAATAATCCTGAAGAACTGAAGCAGTACTTGCTGAGAGTACTACTGTACACATGCTACTGTAGCCCACAGCCTCTCTCTGACCACAAGGCAAAATTACAGTCGAACATGCAGCCTCTTATCAGGCATGATCAGCTGTCCACCATTTAAAGCTATTGAGACAGGCCTATGCTTCATGCCCCATGCAAACACAAGGCAAATCATCCAGCAGCACAGCACCTCAGCTCACATGGAACCAGCTCCATTTGCCTAAAGGTGACAAGGTCTTGAAGAGAAGTCTAAATAGGACTAAAAAAACAGTGTGTGTGTATTTAGGGGCGGGGAAGTCTGGATGGCACAAGACGAACAAAGCATCATATTGCATTAATGTAACACCTTAACACTAAGCCACTTTAAAGAACAACAACACAGTCACTTAAGTCACTTTAAAATGTATACTGTCTCTATATCTTGTGTATATTGTCTCTATATTTTGCTATTTTCTCTAGACATCTGTATATTTAATATTTCAATTTTAATTTTTTTTACTTATTTTCTGTAGAGTGATTATCTGAGCCTCACCACAAGCATTTCAATGTATAAATGTCTTGACATGTGCAAATGACAAACTTGAAACTTTCTAGATATTGGCATATTAATATGGCTTGAAATATAAAGCAAAAGCCCCAATAAGCCCACCTAAATCTAATTAAATGTATTGTTCATATGCATTTTTTGCCCAAAGTGTAGGCCGCGGGTCGAGGACGTTTCTGTGAGGCCTGGCAGAAAGTTACCTGAAGCCCAACCCTTCACCCAATCAGAGAACAGATGTTTGTACTTTATACAAAACTTATCAAATTCTCAGTGTTTTAGTACCAAAAACAGAGTAAAAGCTATGAAATATATTTGAAACTTACCTGCTGGGGATGTAACAAATCAACATGTGTTATTATGTTGAACTGTGTCACATACTGTATCGTATTATATCATCGTGTCATGACTAGCTTTTCGCTACAGTAATAGTTTGGGGTTAACATATTAGCTTGTGGCTAGAGCATTAAATCAGAAACTATTTAGCATGACTTTTGCTATACCGAAAAATGTACTGAAATGTGGCACCACTGTATGGCAGCAAACCGAATTATGACCCTTACTACCTACCTTATTTATTTCTTTAATGTTTTGTCTTTTTGGCCACTACAAAGTTTGCACTTAGCTAGCCAAGATAAAAAAGTCTGGGCACCTCAGGTTTAGTGGATGGGACGCACAGTATTTTTGATACTCCAATTACTTAAATACTTCACAATAAAAGTGCAAACGGCCTTAAAGGGTACAGGCTATTGCTGGTAGCTTCTCTCTACAGGCATTCTGTTGGCCAAATTCCTTTTGTTCATTCCATCTGTTCCAAATTCATTTAATATTTTTTTTGCAATTACTCGACTGAATTCTTAATAATTGAATGATAACTGAAATAAATAAATTAATCAATTAACCTTCAACACACCATCAATTAATAGTAGTTGCATGATGGTAATGCGCATTTTAAATTTTCCTATTAGTCTTTCTTACAGTAAAACATGGGCCTGATTTATAGAATTTTTTTTACCACAGTGTTTAAGGTTTTAAAGGTATAGCGAATTTCCAATAGTATTTTTTTTAATTTTTGAAAAGCTGTGCATGGTTCGTTATTGTTCAGTTAGGTTTATCATAATTAACTCATTATTTAATCAATTGTCAAAATGTTCAAAATGTGCCAGCCTGACTCACAACGCACAGCACAGTACTGATTTATTAGAGCCGTATTGTGCTGCAACAATATCAGTACAGTAAAGGTCAACAATATAATCATGATTAACAAATGATAACTCATGCAGTTATCATGTGTGTGTGTGCTTGGGTGTGTGTGAGTACCTCTGGCACACCTCCTGGGCGCTCTTCATCGTATTTCCAGCACTAACAAGGTCCTCATGTTGGAAGGTCATCATGGCCTGCATCTCTAACACTGTCGCATAGATCAGAGCATGATACATGCTCTCTTTAGACCTGCAGGATTACATGACACACCATTAAACACGCACATATTTCACCACACACATTCTCATGTTCACACACACACACACACACACACACACACACACACACACACACACACACACACGGAAACCCTGACCTAGCCAAAGATGCACAAAACACAAATTACACTGAGAGCCAGTTGGTGTTCTCCACTCCAGACTGGCACCCACTGAACACACATGGCTTTTGGAGTAGCTGAGTCAGCTCTGGTCAGGAGACAGGCTGGAACTGGCAATGTACTTCTTTCTCTGTTCAAGGTAACATGAAATTATCTCAGTGCTCCACCCTGTTCCTTTGTACCTTACATTACAGACAATTCAGCCTTATATCAGACAGTGATCCCAATTTTAAGGATCTGAAATTACAGATGACTGACGTTAGCCAATATAATCTTAGTCAGTCAAAAAATGAAACAGAATCCAACCGTTTTAGTTAAAGAATTCATTCATGCTCGTTTCTGCCTCCACCCTCTCAGCATGTTTGAAAATGCACTAATGCATCGCAAAGACGTTTGTGAAGACGGGGTGTAGTGACTGATGAGGGGGGATATTTAGCATTTTCCAAAAAGCTAGCAAAACAACAGATTAACCCCCAAACAATCTAAAATCACATCTCTCAACAGTGTTAGGCAAGCTAGGTAAGAATGTAGCAAGTTAAGCTACCAGAAAACTACCTGCAAATTAAATTACTTTAACAACAGATAGCAGAATAACACTTTTCCGATACCGATATCGCTACTGAGGCTTTGAGTATCAATACAGACACAGATCTGATTTTTTTTCTTTAAAAAACTCCTTAGCTTTAGAACGAGCTATTCCTTGTACCCCACAGGAAGAAATACACAGCTAATAACGTCACATCACACAACGCAAGTGTGTGTTAATTCAGGCTAGATTTGTTTCGAGATTTAATTCGGGATGTGGGATGGTGTTTTAAGTTGGGGTGCTGAAATTTTAAGCAGCACATGCATGATGAAAGGAGGTTATGCAAATTACCCCCGCCCCCCATTTGAATTTTTTTAACTTCACAACAACCAAAATGTGTCATACTGCATTATAATGAGGAAAGAGACAACACTATATACACATAACTGACACATTAGACCACTGACACACATCCTCTCTCTGCTCTCTTTCTGGATAAACTTTATGCAAATGAAAAGAGCGGTGACCAATCAGATGGTTGATATGTGGAGCCGTAACTGACTGGGTCATCTCTACAGTCATGCGTTGAGAACGCACACTGACCAGAAGATACAACAATTGATAATGTATTATTTTTAAGTTAGATGATTTTTCTAAAGTTTAAAAGCAGTTCTAGGCTGCTGTGAGGTTCAGAACTAGCTTCTATCTCTGAACCTTCACTCTCTGAACCTCAACCTGCATGTGTTTTAGCAGCGTGCCCACAAGCTGGCCAAACTGCTGTTGAGGGGAGCAACTCATTTAGGCCGCAGCATTAAATGAAGCACGGCTGTTTCTGTAGGGAGAAAATATAGGAATAAAAACAAAAAACCTGCTTTCTAAAAGATGCACACATATCAGGCGGTGCTGCAGCCTCCTCGGCCCCCTTTTTACCTCCGATATGCGATCCAACTTTTCCTACTGATATCACCCCAATACCGAAACCCATCAATACCAGTTTGCCTTCAAATTTGAACCATTATTAATTGATTAAAATCATATCCAAAACACAATACACGTGTGTAACACAAAAAATAGCATATCTAAGGATGCTCCAACACAGGAATTGCCGATCCATAAAACATTTATAGAACGCAAACATTTAAACTACATTTAACTGGACAAGCACTGCAGAAAAAAAAAAAAAAAAAACGTATTTATTGAGGCTTAAAAATGCAGTAAAATGGATTAAACACACAGTAACCCAGCATTTAAAAAATACTGGCATCAGGCTGATGTTCAGATTTTCCAGATCTGTTTTCAATGAACTCACGAAGAGCAGGAATGTTCAGGCAACACTGTGCTAATGTGCCAAAATGTGTGCATTTTATTCATATTACTGCCTTTGCAACCCTACAGAAATATTTCTGCAATGGTAATACAGGTCAAAACACAATATTCATAAAATATGACAACAACCATGTAGATGAATATGTTTA